>NW_005841840.1:5811476-5867891 GCF_000455745.1 Alligator sinensis | reverse complement strand
CCTGCTGTTTTTTACTTTATACAAATCATTTCATGTGTTTCCCATTTAGGAAGATTGAATATACTCACTCATCCAATTTTTCTAAAGTTCGCACGCTATGTTCTAATGCCAAAGCCCATAATTGCCATAAAACAGGTTGATTTCAAACTGAATTTCACTGGAAAATAATCTTTTGCATTTTCACTGGAATACTGAAGAGACTCTAGCCATTCAAGTTGACCGTGCATTTCAGTTAGACTTGCAGATAGTTTTTCCACAGTCTTTCATTCTTGTACTTTATTGTTATACTTTTCCAGCAAGTTCAGTGTCAATCAACGAGCTCAATTAACAGAATCACCTGCTACATCTCGGTATTTATCAGTACTATATTTGTGACCTACAATCAAAACCATTGGCCACTTTTTAGTCTCTTCTGCTTCTGCATTAAAACTGGCAGAAAATTCTCATCTAAGAGCAGCAACAAAAGAACACAGAAAGCATTCAGAAATCCTCCGTGCTAGATTGGCCAGTGACAGAACATTTCCCTGCACTGAAAGCTCAGTTTTAATTGTTCTTATTTCTAAATGATAGAAATACTGAACGTAACATCAGGTTCCTATGCAGTATTCGATGGAAGTGACTTGGCCAGAGCTGAAAAGAAAAGGCTTCATGATGCTTTTGTATTTTATATATCTATTAACTTCTAAAGTATATATTGCATGCCTATTTAGTAAAGGGATCCCAGGACTTTCAAAGCTTTCAGAAAGATTCAAGTTACTATGCCAGAAGCACCTTATTCTCTTTTTGATCCTTCTGAGTGTGCTCTATCAGAGACTAGAACCAAAGCTTTTACCTATCTTTGAGTGAAATTCTGTTTTTCCTATTTTTACACAATAGTGTAAAAGCTATAAGAACAGAGTCCTGTCTATCAGCTGTTTAAGGGGAAACCTGTAGTTCTTCCCTTAGCAGCCTCAACTTAGTGATATGCAGTAGGCAGGCAGTCTTTTTAAAAGCAAAATATTGTTTAGGTTAGCAGTAGGAACAGAGCATTTTTTTGAAAATCTGTTTTCTTAAGGCAGTCAACCTGTCAATAAGTAGGTCAACATATATGCTGTTTACATAAATTATTAAAGAGCAGCTTCACATCCATCACTTCAGGACTGGGAAAACTGAAGGCCAATAAATGATACATTTCAATCACTCTGAGAGAGCATTGCTGACCTTTTACTAACCCAAAGGTCAGTTAAATGTTGTAATCAGTGCTGTACTGCTTAGACTGACATAAAAACCCATGCAGTGGTAAATAAGAGCCAGGTACAGCCAGCTAAATCACAACATTTCTTAACTTGTTTCATTTCCCAGAGATTCAGGTGAACCTGGTTTCAAGTTCACATTCCCTGAGTTCTGCTTCCAGCTTTGGGAGGAAAGGAGCCCCCAAACTCAAAGCAAATCCACTGAAGCAACTAATTTTTGCCTGGTGGAGGACTGACACTATGAAAATACATTCGTGGACACATTCCATCAAAGACTATATTTTGGCTTCAAATATGGCTCAAGTTTCATTTTGACAAAGCTCAGAGCATGAGAACTTGAAATAGTCCTGCTTCATTCCATGTGCCTGAATCCTACTGATCAATGCAGGCAAACGTGAGCTTCTACACAGCACAACTTGTTCCAACGGGCTTATTTCAGAGCCTCTTAGAAGTACAATTCTCCACATCTTCCCTTCTTAGTCAAAGACAACAACAGCAATTGAACAACATTAGCACAACACAGAGTTTTACATTCTTCTAAGCAATCTGTTGAGGATTGGTGGTCCAGTAATGTTCAATCAGACTCTGGCATGCCAGTGCTGTTGTATGGACCTATGCATCTCTCCTGAGACATCAGCACCATTCATATAAGAAGGCAATATATCTATTAGCTCCAGCTGTGCCATGTTCTATGTCTAGTTCTCTCAGCCTTCTATGATTGTTGACTGTCTGAGACCTCCTTTGACAAAACAGCCAGCTTAGTGCCTCCTTATAGAGAAGTTGCCTAGCCCACTGAAATGCATCTGTCTGAGATGAGAATCCAAATTATACACAGTGTTTTGCTTTTCTTTATCTATCTCTTTTAGATCTACAAGTCCCCACTGACTTTAAAACTGATTTCTAGGGGTGCAGACATTTTTGTTTTTGTTTCATTAAACAAAAGGTTAGCAGGTGACAACCCATGCTTTAGTGGTTGCTATCCATAATTTAGCAGTTCTAAGTACAGAACAGAGCTCATCTGACTTTGATACCTTATTTAGTTGATGCTTTAAGATTTTGACATGATTGTCCAAACATTCACTGGACTAGAGATAACTGGGACTAACAGACTTTTTTTTGGCTGGGACGATCTAGTTGGGGATGGTCCTGCTTTGAGCAGGGGGTTGAACTAGATAACCTCCTGAGGTCCCTTCCAACCCTAATCTTCTATGATTCTATGGAAATAAACTCACCTTTCATTTTCAACTGCTTCACTGGCAACTGTTAAGTAAAAATGGCCCTCTGTCAGACATAGCTATATCAAGTATGCCCAATTAGTTAAAATAGACTTGATAGGCCCAGTTATCTGACTAGATAGTCTGTCTCAGAAGTGAGAATTATAGTTTAAGTGTCTTTTTCTCCACCCAATATAATCAAATCTAACCAAATTTCCTCAAGAGGACCCGTTTTTCTTGTATCACCAAAACAGTCCCTTTCACTTGACTTGCCTGTAATTTTGGCAAAGGCAAGCAGATTTAGCAGCTTCCTCACTATCACTGTTCATTTGAAGCCCGCACAAAACATCTCTGGCTCTTCTCTGAGGTTGATGAATCCTTACCTGGCCCTCAGATATCCTTTAAAAATGTATCTGTAACAGTAGGAATCACCAACCTGGTACGTTTTAACAAAATCCCATTTCAAACTGTGTGGGGCTCTTTCTCAAATTGTTAATAGGAAGGGACTGAGAATATGAACTGTGCCACTTTATTCTAGTAGAACTCATAAGGTCTCATTTTACACAGCTTCTGAGGTTGTACTTTTTTTGTTTGTTTTTTTACCGTCAGTGTGCCATGTACAAAATCTAACTCTGGGCTTTGCTCCATGACACATGCTATTTATCAAATGCTATTTACAACCCTTCCACATTAGCAATGCTCAAGCTTACTGCAGTCTGCCTGTGAAACTCCCCTGTTTAAAGTTCTGTCCCATTACATGGGATATATGCTGCTGTTTATGTACCCTTAGGACAACAGCTATTGCTCTTTCTAAAACTCTGCCCTTCTGGTCTTACTCTTCCATTGTTTTTCCCCAAGACTGAAATGTCAACTATATGGATCTTAGTACATCACCAACATTTTTTACATTTTCCTGTGAAAGACTTCAGGCCTTAGTAGCTAAGAAAAATGGCAGTCTTAAGAAACAGCATCTCCCATGTGTTCGTTACATATAGGGCGTGTATCCACGAGACCCATTAATGCACATTAGCCTAATTTAATACTCATTATGGGCATGCACCTACATGTGTGCACCCTTAATGTGCATTAAAAAGGTGAAATTAAGCTAATTGCACCTAAATTTGATACCTGCAAATGCAAGTATCAAAGTTCGGCGCGATTAGTTAAAATGTATTAACGCACATGTAGACATGCCTACCCACTAGGGGCACATAACAGGGCTGCAGGTATTTGGCAATGCCAAGTGCACTAACTTTAGTGCCAAGTCCCTGCACTTGTAGACACCTGCTAAAAAATCGCTTAATGCACATTAAATTTAGTTGCGCTTAAATGCATGTGTAGACATGCCCATAGTCAAATAAGCACTCTTCATTTCTAAGGCGACCAGCCAGAATGCTACTGACATATCAAGTACAGAAAAACAGTTGTCATTAATCATCTCTCCCAGAACTTCTCCCTTCATAAGTAGTGGAAAATCTTCCCTTTTCACGTGTTTATTTAATTGTTTAAGACAGGGGTGGCCAACCCACAGCTCTGGAACCATATACAACTCTTCAGAAGTTACAGTGCATCTCCTTGAATCTTTGCACAAGCACACGGTGACCAGTCTCCATCATGTCACGTCACATATCATGACTGCTCGCAGCAAGCACATTACTCAGTTTGGACTCAAAAATTTGGAGTCTGGAGTCGTGGGTTGGCCACACCTGCTTTAAGATCTGTACATAAGCAAAATGTTCTATACTTTTTTAAGCTAGAATGATAAGTAAGCATATCTGCTCTGTTAGTTCTTCCATTTGCTCTATGATTCCCAGAACAATATGCAATAAGGGTATAAGTAGTTGTCTTATCCAAGGGCCATTTAATGAAGCAGCTGAGCCCTAAAACATAGCATTGCGGGTCAAGGAACAGAACTCATGGAACCCTTTCTCCCAAGGGAGTGTCTGCCTCACTGGGCTACAGAATTAGGCTCCCTCTTGCTTTCTCACATTCAGGCCCAATTACTCTATTATTCTTTTCCATCCAATGGTTCTGAGTCAAAAGAGGGATAGAGGATGGCCTCAGCCCTGCCTACCTCCATGAGCTGGTGTCTAGGGCACTTTCTTAGGGAGTAGGAGAGTTTGAGTATGGCCTAGAATCCAGAAAAAAGGGAACATTTAGGAACTCACTTAAATGCGCTGTAATCTAAATTGTTTTTCTCAGATGCTACTACTCTGAATAACCATAGTCACAACAATAAAAAAGCAGATTCAAAAGTTAAAAATAAAAGTTCATACTGGAAAACTGATCTCTCTCAACCCCTCTCAAATTTCAGACTTCATATTTCTATTAATCACTATCCAACCTACTATATACTGCAAAAGAGATTCCAGATTTTAGATCACAGTTGACATCATTAATTTAGAGAAATAGACTGATGACAAGCAGTACATTTAAAACTCCAGGAAAAAAGGAGGGGCTTTTTTTCAATGTCATTCTCCAGTAACTTTCCTGTTTCATCCTATTCCATCTCAGCTTTAGAGGTTACAGACTTTGCTTCAAAGAATTTCTTGGCACCCTCATAGTCATAAAACAAACATTCTATAACTTCCAAGATCAAACACAGTTTGGCAGGATACAAAACAGCTATCTCTGCTCCAGTTTGGGCAAACGCCACTTGCAAAGTACTGAATTTTTGCCTCTGCACCTGAGCAGCACAAGATGTGTCATGAAACATGCAAATGCTGTTTAAATTTGCTTTTCTAAAAAGTTGCCTTACCCTTTTCTGTATCTGATGAATTATCTATTTAAATACGCCCTTTAAAATAATATTCAGAAACATAATATTTGAAAACATTTTCCAGAATCAGGAGCGCCATCATGTATGCTTCCGAAACTACAAGATACATTTCTTATCTCATTTATTTCCCTGTTTTTCACTTATACACTGCTATAAACTTCAATCAGACCAAATTCAATGGGGCTATTAGAAAGAAGTTTTATTTTTACAACAATAATTAGTATTGGGACCTCTATTACCAGGCCTGAAATTAGTCACCACACTTCACTGGTTTGGTCTCAAGCAAGAGGGTACCAAACTAGGTGTTCAAATTCAAGTCTGCTAATCAATGGAGTACTCACACAATTAAAGTTCACGTTCCTTATAGCACATAATACTGCCAGAATTATATTGGTATAAGAAGGCAGAAGCCAACATTGAAGTTACTCAACACAGAGCCCACAGAATGATGCCAAGTTAGTGTGATGTCTCACAGTATCTTCTACCCAAAAGACAGTGGATATGTTCCCAAGGAAATTAAAAACTAAATATCAGATCCTTTCTATTTATTAGGTACCTAACTGTGATCCTATTTCACCCTGCTCAAGTCTGAAAAAGTTAATGCAAAAGTTGGATGGTTCCTCCTCCTGCTTTCTGCTTCTGTGACTTAGACTTAAGGTTAAGATGAAGGCTTGTTACATAAGTAGGTACAATAATTTTTTCAGAGATTTGAACAGGCTGAAATAGCCTCATACCTAAGTGCCTACATCTAATTTGCTGCCTAATAGGTGTAGCAGAAGCTAGCTGTAAAAGTCTTGCTAATTACTAACCAGAGAAACTGGAAACATCCCTTTTTCTGGGGAGCTTCCTACCATCTTAAATGGCCTGCATTCTGTAAATAGTGCTGAAAAAATAAATAATACTATGAGCACGAGAAAAATAAGTTAAGAATAGATGGAAAGCTGGATGGCTGCACAATTCTCTTTTTCTCCCAATTAAAATTGAATAAATTGGCAATTCATGGGTTGAGGGTAGCTGAAGATCACTGCTTTAACAACAAAGAAAAGAGAAAGAAAGTGAACAGAAAGCGAAGTTCATGGGGGAATTTTGGCAACAGAAGCTGCTACACCCTCAGAGAAACTGGAGAGAGTGAAAAATGCCTCTTGCATGAGTGCTTCGATTTAAAAATAAACCCAAAGACACAAACCTTGAGATAAAGAAGTAAAAATAAATTTATATCAGTTTCCAGAAGGGCTCCATCCTCAGCTGCACTAAGTAGAGGTGGGCGAGGGAAGAGGAAAACAATGAGTCTCTACTCCTTCCCCCTTCTTGCCCCAACACTAGGCAAGTCAGAAGGCAAAAACAAGTCCTGGTACAGGATAGAGAAGCCTCAGGGCTGCTCTCTGCATTGGCCTTGGATCAAACAGTATTACATAGTCCTCTCTGCCCTCTCTTGCTGCTTTCGTAATATGCTGCTTTGTGCACATCCTTCAGCCTACAAAAGTTTGTGCTATATATCTACTTTGCAAGGTGCGCATCTACCCTGCCTTCTACTTGATTTCAGACTAACATGGTTAACTATATTTCTCTCCTACTACTACCATGCCTCCTCCCCAGTCCCAATGTGTCCCCCTGAACAACTAACCAGATGAACTATTTACTACCCCTATGATTCCCTGGAATCAGGGAAACATCTTTCCAGCACCCAATAAAGCATTTTCCACAATGCATGGCTATTGAAACAAAGAGTGAGGACTGAGAGAATAGTTTAAATTATTTACACACACAAGATGGCATTGCATTAATAATAATGGCAGCACAAATAGCTGTTGAATCTGCACATGATCTTATCCCAGACAACGGTTAAAGTTTTTATTATTAATAGGATATTGCATCCTCCTGAAACATGGGTCCTAGATAACCAGATTGGGCACACAAAATTAGCTGAGCCTTTTCCCCTTAGGGCCTTGTTTGAGTTGTGCTTTGAGCTGCTCCTATGTTGATCACTGATGGTGCTAGCTTAGGTTTAGACAGTCACACCTTAAGGGTAAAACTCTTCTCTGAGTGCCCTCCACCTGCATAGTTGTGACTTGCCGCTAGATGATTATCAAGCAGGGGCCCAACTAGGAGTGAGTTAGGCAGACAAGGTTCTTTGGGTAGACACGATTTCTTTTATTAGACCAACTAAATAGTTGGAAAAAAGTTCTTTGCAAGCTTTCAGGCACAAACACCCTTCTTCAGGCGTTGGGAGATTCTGCTGCTGTTATGTTCTCCAAGGTCCCAGATTCCTGGAAAGCGAGTATTATTGTACGGATTTTCAAGAAAGGTTTAAAAGATAAGCCAGAATCTTATCATCCTATAAGTTTGATAGACGTTTCAGCTAACATTTTTGGCTGCTATTTGTTATATCATCTCATAGCATGGGTAAAAGGGGAAAACATACTACACAAACATCAGGCGGGATTTAAGGATGGATATTCCACTACTGATAACATATTTATTCTTCAATTTTTGAGACACAAGTATACGCCAATGTGAAAATCAGCACTGTATATTGCGTTTGTAGACTTGTCAGTAGCTTTTGACAGTACAGATAGAAGTAAACTTTGGGAGAAACTGATGAATTATGGGATTGACCCTTCCTTTTTGCATTTGTTGATAAAATATTATAAAGATACTTGGGCCCAAGTTAGGTGGCACTTGAAGGGTGAACTTACACAAAAAATTCACATACAAAAAGGGGTTAGACAAGAATGTATTTTGGCCTGTTTCTTATTTAACCTTTACATGAATGACATTACTGGAAATACGCAGGATGCTCATTTTCATCCTCCAAAACTATTAGCAATTCCAATTCCTATTTTAATGTATGCAGATGACACTGTTATACTGTCAAGAACTCCTATTGGATTACAGAGAGCAATTACAACTTTTGAGCATCTTTGTGGACAAAATAACTTAAAGATAAATTATGATAAATCCAAAACAGTGTATTGGGGAAGTCATTTGATGAAATATCCATGGAATATGAAGGGAACCAAACTTGAAGTTGTCAAAACATATAGATACTTGGGTGTCTTATTCACAGCTTCTTCATCATGGAAACATCATATTCAGTCAGTTAAACCTAAGGCAGCCCAATTGGCTGTGGCTATAAAGAAATGTTATGAAACCACAGCAGGACGATCAGTCCAAGCTCGTATATCAGCATACAAAGCCAAAGTTACCTCTCAGATCTTATATGGTGCTGAAGTATGGGGTTATGTATGGGGTATGGGAAATATGGGGTTACTAATAATGATGTAGACATACCTCAGAACAAGTTTCTTAGGGCTCTTCCTCCCTCAACTCCTGCATCTTTTCTGAGATTCGAGACGGGAATGAATTCTATTTTAATATTTATTATTAGAATGGCTGGATTTTGGTTTAAAATCCTGCCCCTTTTACCATCTCTTCTGCTTAAATAATGCTATATAGAAGATATTAATAATCCTCATCTGCTCCAGTCACCCTGGTTAGCTTTTCTTTCCCACACTTTTGCAGTTTCTGGGATAGGATACTATCTCAAAGATAATGAGAGCTCTTTCTCCCCCATAGAAAAGGTTCTGGTTTTCCAGAGGATACGAGATATGATCCTCAGGCAGGCAGAATGATTTTGCAGTGGCTAGGGCTACTTGCACTGCCCCTTTATATACCCTTTGGAAATTAGATTGAAGGAGAGAAAGGTATTTACAGCTGGATCTCAATAATAAATGGCAATCCTCTTTGACTAGACTCAGGACCAAACAGATGCCCACAGCTGTTCTGGTTGGATGTTCTCCAAGGTGGAGAAGAAGCTATTATTTTGAGTTCTGTACTTTTGAGTTGTAATCTTACTCTTGTAGATATGTGAGGCAGGCTTGGTGTAGGATATGTGAGGCAGGCTTGCCATCCTGGTGTAGGATGTTGGTATATAAGCTGGTGACATTCATGGTGGCTAGGAGGGTATTGCTGGGAAGGTAGTCTTTGTTTTTGAGTTTTCACAGAAAGTCTGTTGTGTCCTGGATACCACTCGGTCTTTGGGTGACAAGAGGTTTTAGGATGGATTCAATGAAACCTGATATTTCATCAGTTAGGGTTCCATGGTTGGAAATTATAGGCCTGCCAGGGTCCCTTGTTTGTGAATTTTAGGGAGCATGTAAAATGTCCCTGAATTAGGTAGTGGTGGGATCAGTGTCTGAAGTTTTTCTTGTGGTTCAGATGAAAATGATGTGACGGAGGTTTTGAGTTTTAAAGTGAAAAGTGGAGTTGGATTTCCCTCTAGTTTTTCATAGTAGGTAATGTCGGAGTGTTGTCTGTTAGCTTCTTTTATGTAGTCTTCATGGTTAAGGATAACTATAGCTCCTCCTTTATCCACTGGTTTTATTGCTATTTGGTGGTTGGATCTTAGAGATTCTATGGCCCTTCTTTCTAAAAGGGACAAGTTGTTATAGTGGTGTTTGTTGTTGAGTATTTCACTGTTCGTTTGTTCTCTGAAGCAGTCAATATATCAGTTGAGGTATGAATTTCATCCACTGTAAGGTGTCCATTCTGAGGCTTTTTTGGATTTTTTGGTGTTAATATTTTCATCATTGTTGTCACAGAATGAAGTCATGTTGAAAGTGGATTCATTTTGGTTGTGGAAATATTCCTTCAGATGGACTGATTGGGAGACCTGAACCACTTCAGCCTCCATAAGAGGAGGCTGAGAGGTGATCTCATGGCGACCTACAAACTCATCAGGGGGGCCAGCAAGAAATAGGGGATACAATGTTTACCAGGTTGCCTGTTGGTATAACTAGAAATAATGGCCACAAACTGGAAGACAACAAATTCAGATTGGACATCAGGAGAAAATTCTTTACAATGAGGGTTGCCAAAATATGGAATACGCTTCCAAGGGAGGTGGTGATATCCCCTTCCTTGGAGGTATTTAAAAGGAGATTGGACAGACACCTGGCTGATGTCATCTGACCCCAGCACTCATTCCAGCTTGATGATCTAATAAGTCCCTTCTGACCCTAACATCTATGAAACTATGAAACAATGGAGGCACTGGAAAAATTCTTCTACTTCTCCACATTGTAGTAGCTGTGAGTTACAACTATAGGGCTGATGAATCAGGACAGGCTTCTATCCCTCCTGTAGGTGATGTGGGGAGTGAGAGATAAATTGGGGGTGGGAACATGAAGGTGGGAGGCAGAGAGTTAGTGGAATGAGGCTGGGTAATGAAATGAGTGGTAGAAAAGAAATAGGGAAGGGAAGGGTGATGGAATGAGGAAAGTAAGCTACCGAAAGATAAAATAGAAAGAAGCAAAAAAAAAGGTAAAAAGAAATTAAAAGGAAGTAAATTAAAGAAGTGCTTATGTTTTATTCAACTGGAATTTGGGAATGGGGTGTACGAGGTTCTGGTCATTCTTCCCAGAGTGGCTAGGAGGTAGGAGCAGTGGGGAAACTGTCCTCTTCTCCCAGCAGCTGTTTCCCAGCCCCATTCCTGATTGGGATGAAACAGCTTCTGGGAGAGGGAACAGTTTCCCAGCCCCATGCCCTGATCTGCCAATCTGAGTGTGAGGGTGAAAGGCAGCTGCCTGGGGGAGGGGACAGTTCCTCCACCCCCTGCTGCTGAGGCTGACTGGAAGCAGTTTGCTCCTGGTCAGCTGTCTACATGTGCGCTACTGTGTAGTAGCTACTGTACAGTTAATCTACTACCTGTATCTACAGGTAGTAGCCAACTGCACAGTAGACTACTTTACTGTACAGTAAATGCTGCAAACCTGTAGACTGTGATGCTTTACTGCACAGTAGATTAGTCTACTGCACAGTAAAGTGTCTTCTGTAGATGTGCCCAATGTGTAACAAGGCCCTTAGTCCCTTCATTCTTTACTTCTCCATCAATGGAGATCCTAATATCATTCAACCTCATTAATACTCCAATACTTTTATGATTACCAATGATAGTTCTTCCATCAGAAAACAGTTGTTTCACCCCAATAAAAACATTCTGAAGCAACATGCCAATTCAACTGACTATTTCTGAAAAAACTGGACAAGCTTGCCCCCCCTCCTTTTCTGCCAGCCTAATGGCAAGCAGGCCCACTGTCTAGGTCCCTATATTACCCAGATGTCTGTCTGGCAGGTTCCAAGGCTCTCTAGACTAGCCAGCTAACTTTATATAATGTCATATTTTATTTTTATTTCATATTATACCAATTGAAAATTACTAATTACCCAAGCAAATTACCAATTTATAATACACATTAATTAATCAAAACATTTAAATTATGCTGTCACAACAGGCACTATTGTATTTTGATAATTTAATAGTCTAAACATTTTTACTTTTGTAAAGCAATGTCATTGTCAAGTCAATAATACTGAAGTGAAACATTCTGATAAACCTGAAGAAAATATAATTTCCTTTTCTGATATATAATTTTGGCATTGCATTCTATAGAAGGTTTTGATTTTTCATTCTGATTTGTAAAAAAGTTTTTAAGGTTCAGAATTTTACTAGAATGCTAAATTCCAATAATCCTATAATAAGTATAATGGAAAACTCATAAGGAAATTAAAAATTCTGCAGTCACTGCAAGGTTTACAAAGTATGCAATAAAAAAGGCCTTCATGTGGAACAATAAGATGAAACACAACATCAATTGGTACTTATTCAATAAGCACTTGTAAACTGGATGAGGCAGGGATTCCAGGACAAAAGTACACACACACTTAATTCTTGTATTTCCTTGGCTTTGCAACTTTACTGTTCTTTAAATATATTTTGTGTGTAATTGGCATATAGGCCCACAAGGGGACAGATAAGACAGTTCAAGGAGCAGGCCAAAGATTATGAAAACTACACACAACTGGAACATGCTGAGTAAAGATCACCATGAGTGTGTACCTCCCCTGGCCTAATAATTGCTTTTAAAGGCAACATTCAGTTATAAAACCGTAGATCTACATTTTTTTCAGTTCCCCACTTACCTGTGCATTTTGGAGAGCTGTTGATGCAGTAGGGGAGGGGAACTGTTTGGGAATACAAATATTTTCACTCTGTCCCATCTCTGACTTTCAATATTTTCCATATTATTGAAAAAAAAATCTATATTGGGTATGCTTTATATCTTGCATATGACAGAGTTTAATCCAACAATACATAATATTTTGCGTGTACACATGCAGAGCAAAAGAGCAATGGCAAAGAACTCTACAAAGATTAGTTACACTTCCCACAGAGTGGATTATTAACCCTACTTTACAAATAAGGTAACTGAGACTTGGGGTGATGCAGGAACCTCATATGACAAGTCAAGGACAGAAATCAGGTCTCTCAACTCATGGCTGGTTCTCTACTATTCTGCAATTATATCACCATTTACATTGTGCAACATGAGGGTACAATGCTCCCATTCAGACTCAGTAGACTCTTACAGCTACTCTGCAGAGAAATGCAAAAGGTTGAAGGCAGCAGAGTCAGGTCTGATGACTGTGAAAGTTTGGCCGGACATACACATGAAATTTAAATGACCAAATTTAAATGACAGTGCATCTTGCACAAGAATGCAAGATTGTAACTGGGACCATGCAAAATCCCAACTGATTTCATCTCCTGTACTAGTTGCGAAAGTACCCAATGTTTTATTATGCTAAACCATTCATAAATATCTGCATACCCCTATGTGACTATCCTGGTTGACATATTCCCCCTTAATTAAGGCATATTTCTTAGAACAGACATTCAATGTCTGTCTGAGGTTTTACAAAGGTCTCCATCATGCAGACTATTGTAAATGTAAATTCTGCCCCATTGTTAAAACAATTACCCAAAACACAGTGTCCTGTAATTGATGTCCCAAAGTATTCCATTTAGTCAATCAAGACCCATCCCATTAGACTGAAGTGTAACCTCTGGGCTGATCAAAAGCTTGCAAAAGCAAGTTTCACACCTGGACATCCAAAAATAGGATCTCACAATTAGCAATTGTAATGTGATGGTGGTCCCTTCCTACCTGCTTTGTTTGGACTTTAAGCAACCAACTATCAACAAGAAATGCTTTGAAGCTATACAATTGAACTGTATAAGAACTAAACAAAGTTGCCAGCAAGGTGTGCACTCCAAAAGAGAGAGAAAGAAAGAAATCGCTACAACATTGCACCTAGATCATCATTGCGAAGGATCCTGCTCAGTGAAAGTGGTGAAGACTGAAACTGCTTCCTTGCCTTCACTGGTGAGAAAATACTCATGCAGCTAACATATACCAGGATTATGTGATAGCTCATTTACTGAATATTAAGAGTTTTTTTCTGTCATTTAGTTTTATAGCTCATGTATGGTATTGTTATTAAAGCCTTTCTGCTGTTAATCAAACAAGGTGTCATGCCAATCCTTAACTGCACTAGGCTTAAATCCCACTTTTGACGGCAACAAATTCTTCATTGCTAACTTTAATCTGACCATGCTTTGTGGGTGCTTCTCTTAAGTACCCTGGCACTCTGGTATTACCTTTCTGTTGTCATTACCAAAAGCTCCTTTCTAAAAGATGGAATCTCAGCAATCATTGTACCACCATAGTTAGGCTATATTTTTCATGCAACACAGCTTCTTTCAATGAAAAATGACCTTTTTTAACAACGAAAATTATTGAGAAAAATGAACTTTTTTACATTTGAATGTTCTGATTATTCAATGAAAGAGCCAAACTGTTCATCTTTTAGTAATGAACATTTTTTTAAAAATCAGTAACATTTCAGGAAAATGTTTCAGTGAAAAATTCGGGGGGGGCATTTAAATTTTCTTTATTTCCCACAGAAAATATTTACGATTTTCCAACCAGGTCTGTGCATAACTAATGCCATAACTGTATTGCTTAGCTCATAGGTTCACACACATTTATTTGTCTGAGTGTATTATTCCTTTTATGAAGTCTTTGCATTGGTTATTAAATTAGACATTTGTCTCTGATACTTTTTTTTTGTATTTTGGTTCTAGATGATTGTGTCCCATGCAGTGTAGCTAGTATTCTCTCTTTTTATTTTCTCAGGTAAGTGTAATGGTCAGACTAAATAAGTTATTCCCATCAAAACTGTAATCAGTGGAAGCTAGACATTTTGCAACTAACCACCCAGCTATAGAATTTATTGTACCTGATAATTATAGGGATTTATGAGGAGTTAGGTGCCTCAGTGAATCTTCATGGTCTGAAACATTGTCTAGAAGTAAGTGTTTCATATAACAAGAAACTGAGACTCTCATAAGTCTGAGGAGGTTCACATCCACACCTTTTGATTTCTGAGAGAGCCCTAACCACCATACTTCAGGCCAGGCTAGGAGAGGGCACTCTCCACCTCTCTTCTTGAAACTAGGCCACTGGGAGAGAGAAATGAAAGAGCCATAGGGACAGATGAAGCCTGACTCTAACCTGGTGATGCATGCACTGGGAAGAAAGGGATAAGCCCTGGATTCTGGTCCCTGCTCTAGGAAGCGCTTACACATTTTGTATCAAGGTGTCATTGGGATATAATATTAGCAATCCAACTAAGGAACTTTGTCCTAAAGTCCATTTTAGGTGCCTATATTCCTTTGTAAATCTCACCTTAACTGCACAGGCCGTTCTGTACACCTAGCATGCAAGTATTAACTCAGCTATTGTATACAGCAGTGTGCCCTAGGAAACTTTACAGGTTGCATAGAGAATACAAACCTAATTGGTCAACAGGATATCAGGGGCAGAGTTTGGGAGTGCTTGAGGAGCTTGTCAGTAAGCATCTGGAAATATATACTAAAGCAGGGTGCATGCAGAAAAAGAGAAAGGCGTGAACTCTCTCTTACCACCTGCAGTACCAGAGATGTAGAAAGGCCCTTTATTTGTGTTGGGTTACAGCTGCAAAGCACCTTTTTTTTTTGTAGTATATCTCCAGTCAATCCAGGAAGTATTGAATGGGGAATTTGACTGGGGCTATATATATCTTTTGCCTTCCACATACAAATAGTATCAGTGTTCATTATGTTTATCAAGGTTGTGCCTCAGGCCTAACCAACAGTACGGACTGATGAGACTATGCTTCCAAATAAATAGAGTAGTAACAGTCCCTACCTTGAAGAACTTGCAGTCTAATAGACCAGACAGACACAGAGAGGGAAAGGGACAGAACACATCAGCAGGGTTCAGGCAGCTATACAGCAAGTGCTCTGCTAGTCCCACTATTTTACTCATTGGTGGGGGAAAGGGAAGAGGCACATTCAGCCTTATACATGAAAATCCATTTTCCTACTTATTATTTTGGCTGGCCATACCACCCTCTTTGGAAGCCTTGAAACACACAAGTGTACAGCCCCTTGATTTTGGTTTCTTTCACCCTAAGCTCGTTGGCTCATCATCACTAGATTGAAATTTCAGAACAACACAGTCATATTTTGTGGTGTAGGACAGTGAATCATGTAGCTCTCTCTTCAATAGCCTGCATTTTCCTATAACCTTTTGCTTTCCAGAGTCTGTCGAGGCAACGAAGTAGGCGACCAGAATTCAAATGACAGAATATTGAAAAGGTCAGAGTTGTACTGCACAATGCTGCCATTCACGTAACATATTCGCTACTGAAATTCCATTGCTTCATTCTTATGACAAAGGCCATGGAGCACACCAGGAAACAAACCAACATAACGGCATGCTTTCACAAGCTCCAAGACTGCTATTTGCATCATAAATTGTGAGGCAGAAAGTGCCACCCAATAGTCAGATTCTTTCTAAAATGTCTCCTTCAGCTTCCACCACTCTACTCTGCTCCTAACATGGGCTGGATCAGGCCACTCCTCCCTGCTAATTCTGTATTCACCAGGTAGTTCCTGGCAACCTTTCTCATTGAACAATCTGCTTTGCTGCTCTTCCTCTGCTATACTGGCCCCAGCATTTCCTATTATCACACAGTACAGATTGCCAATTAACAACTGATGTTACTAGCCAGCTAGCCTTTGATTAACAATTCAAGAAAAACTCTTGAAACCAAACATCATCCTTCCTACTAGAGCTCTTAGAAGAGGAAATGATACAAATGTAACTCAACACTGGAAATGCAATAGCCACCAGAAGAGCATAAATAATTTTGTCAGTTATATATGAGTGATTGGTGTCTTCAGTTATAGCTCAACCCACGAACATCATATAGCAATCTTTTTTCTGTCCATTCAACTTCCTCTCTCGCTCCCCAGCTCCCTCCCCCATTCTAAATCACCTCTTTTCCTCTCTTTTTAGCTTCAGTTGAGACCATGACAGAACTGAAGAACTCCCCATTCTTCAAAAAAAGTGCCATTTTTTAATCAACTGTTGTGATCAAGACTATGTAAACTCTTCTCATTATGCCATGCTAAGATTGGGTTGCAAAGCCCTTTCCTTCCAAGCCACAGCTGCATGGTAGCTCAGGGTATATTATTTATTTGCATGAGGACACACACTTCATACCTCTCCAATTAGCCGCTCTTCACAGAGAAGATGTATAATATGAAGACCAGAATGAGAAGAGCTAATGATAGCCTGATGGTAGAATTATTCCCAGATCTAATCATGGAGACAAACAACACACGTTGCAACAATACTAGAGCTGTTCCAGATCATATAAGTTAGTCTTTGGTTGGTGCCATCTGTGATATTCTGGTCTTTGTAAACATCCCTATAAAATTACCTAGTATTTCCTTTTTTTTCCAGAATTACTTGGAGCGCTCCAAATCAAAGGAATAATGTTTGATAGTAAGGTACTTTATTTGTCTTTTCCTGTTATTAAATAGATATCTACACAGCTTTCAATAAACTCCCAGCATCAAATTCTCTGCTGGGTGTAAATTTATACACCTTTATTGGAACTGTAAGAGTTGAAACCCCCATACTATCTGGCCCTTGAATTCCTACCCCACCATGCACTTGACTCAGTGTAAACCCAGGATGGATTCTCTGAAGGGACTTTGTGTTCAGTTATTTCAAAATCCAAGTAAGGAAATCCTTTCTTCCCCAACTCCACTTCAAGGCATTACACCTCTCTTGCCTCATAAATATAATCAGGGGTGTAACTGGTAGGGTTTGCACCTTGGGTCAGCAAGGAATAGCTGCTGCTGCAAGGGGACAGGTTGATGCAGCCAGTAGTTCTCCTTTTCTTTGTCATGTCCTTGTGACAAGGCATTTAGCAAAATTCACAGATTTACTGGAATCTGAAAGGGCCACACCATGAGCACATTTACAATAACTTTGAACTTGTAACCTCTAGGTTATCAACCATATGCCTTAGGACATGCACCACCCGCACCTATGTGGTTAATGAAGCAACTGCTGATGAACAAAACCTCTCATTCTTGTTCCCCCTCCCACTAAGTGGAGCCTTTGCCACCATCAATTCCTACCCTGATAGAAGATGTGAAACACTGAATTTAGCAGCAAAAAAAAAAGCTGCAGGGATGCGAGAGGGTCTGTCTCAATGCTCAGTGGCATTAACCCCACTGCAGCAGTATCTCCCATGTAGGAGGAGACTGATGAGGCAACTCCTGCCCCACTCCCCACAGCCAGAGCCTCAAGCCCCACTACTTCCATTCCAAGGCCCTTGCCTCCATGTCCACCCCCCCACTCTTCATCAGCACCCAGGGCTCACCTTGCCCACCCATAATTATGCTACTGAATATAATACAAAATAAATTCAGGAACGAAAGGATTGTATCTATGGATCATACAGCGGTAAGACAGCATACCATAAACCTTACCCAAGATCCCAGAAGCCTGTATTCCGTGGTTTCAATATTAACATAACTCTCAGACTACAAATTCCTGTCTTGGCAACAGTGAACTCTATGAAACCTCACCAATGCGCCTCTTTCACCAAAGGGAGTGAAATAGATTATCACCAACCTACAAGAAACAGTGATCACAGAAATAGGATAAAGACTTCATTTCCCAAACAGCTTTGTGCTACCAGATGTAAGGATTCAGGACATTTTTTTTGCGTGCATTCATAATGCAGAGGGAAAGGAAATAAAGCAAGGTTACAAGTCCTTGCTGACTATGGAAGGATTAATTATTTCAGGCCTTGAGGATTTTTTCTATTTAGTGCACATCTGGAAAAGAAAGAAAAGTGGAGGGAGGAGGGGCTTACAGAGGAATCCCCAGGAGTCAGTCTGGGAATCATTTGCAGTTATACAAAGCAGGTCCCATATAAAGAAGTTGTTCTGGAAGGATTCAAGTTTCTAACTGACCTCTTTCTAGGTTGTGTGGTGTAGGTGCAGTGTAGTGTGGTGCAGATTGGGTGGGAGCTAGGTACAGGCTTAATATAGAGCTGCAACCTATCATTCTAGTGTCATAAAAGCTATAATCCAGGGCATCAGCAATCCCCGGCATGTGTGCCGAGCATGGCACGCAAGGCCATTTTGCCCGGCACACCACCACCAGGCTGGGCTCTAGGCAGCTGCTGCCAGCCATGGAAGCTGGGCTGGTCCCAGCAGGTGACTGGGAGGCTACAAGCCCTGCTGTAAGCAGCCCAGGCACCATGGCTGGCAGCAGCTACCCCAGGCACACCCCTGCTGGGGACTGCTGTAATCTTCAGTGTCTTTCACTGATGTGTCTTGTATGGGGATTCCTCTGTAGCCTCGCCGTTATTCTTAGGGATGAACAGCTTGATTATGGGAACAACTTCGGGTTGGTTCACCAAGGGGCCTCGCCTGCCACGTCTTTGATGATGATTGCTTCCAGATTGGGAGGACAATGTTTCAGTCCTGTCTCCCCTTAGCTTTCCCCCTTGGTTGTTCCTGCTGCTCCACCTTTGTGGGCCTCCAACCTCCCCTACACCTACTTAATGCCAACCTTGATGTTGTCACCAGCATTGGTGAGGCTGATGTCCTGTGCCATCTTTGATGCTTGGGTTCCTGGAATATGATAGCTGCCGGGAGTGAAAGATGTTATCCCGAGTGCTTCCCCCAGCCTTCCTCCTTCCCAATTATGTGTTGTCCAGCTTCAGTACTGGTCCATTCCCTGTTGCGTTGCCTCTGGGCTGGGTTCAGTACTTGCCATCCATCTGACTTGCCTGTGTCCCAACTCCGCCAAGTTCTGCCAGGCTCCAGTCTCTCCTGCTGGCTTCTTTGGTCCATGTCAGCTCTGTGGACCACTTCTCAGGCACTTTCTGGCTGTGTATAGTTGTGGAGACCCCTTCTCGGGGTGTCCACCAGGTCCCGTCGCTGGGACTGTTTACATTCTCTGGCTCCTCCAGGCCAGCTGGGGACACTAATTCAAGTTCCCCAGCTTGTCTTCCATCAGGCTTTTTATCCTGGATCCGGAGGTCTGGCTGCCCAATTGGTCCCAGCACGCTGTTTTAAAGTGTGCCCACACTGATGGGGCTGCCGATCCTGGCACTCTTGGGGTCAGCCATTTTTTTCCTTTTTTAATTTTCCCACGGTGGCTCTGCCCGCCATAGTTTCACTTTCACTGATTTGATCTCCCCATGCAGCATCCCTCCGCCTCTGCTCCATCTCGGGTAAGTCTTTTCCACAGCCATCCAGGCCAAGGTGGGGGTTTAAACCCTAATCATAGTGTCCTGGCAGGGCCTGGCCATGCCCCCACACAACTCAGCACTGTTGAAGGGAAGGGAGGGCTGCCCTAGCCCCTCTTGACTTCTAGCCTGAGCCACAGCAGGCATGTGCCTGCATTTCTTGAATCAAAAGTGAATGTCTATTCACTTGCAAATCAATTCAATCTTTGCAGGTTAGACTAACCTGCAAAGATTGAATCAATTCAAGCTTGAGCTTTTTGAATGCCTGTCCCTAGCCATAGAGAGCAGCAGCAGGGAGTATGATATGCTGTAGGGAGGTGCTGGAAGCAGCAGGGGGCCAACAGTGTACCAGTGGTGTGCCAAGGTGCTTGTGTGCCTGGTGCAGCAACACGGGCACCTGGGTGCATAGTGAAGCAGCAAGGGGGCACCTGAACATTATGTGAGGGGGTAGGGGGCATGCAGCCCCTGGGGTCATGGCCTCCATGGGAATAGACCTGGCTAGCATGGTCCAAGGGATATGCAGCCCCCAGCCACTTAGAAGTTTCATAGACTTGGTTTATGGACAAAATGCATCATCATAAAGTCAAAGATAAATATTCTTTGCATCCCTAGAGCATATATTCCCTGGTAATTGTCAACCTCTGATGACATCAATATGATACACATGCACGCACACATACACACACAACTTTATACATCACTGTATTCAACAATGCTGAAACTACCTAGGTATACCTGGACTGCACATTCAGCTATCCTGGCACCCTTCCCATTCAGGGGTGGGGCATGTGGGCGGCTTCTCTTAGGTCACGCTAGAGTCACAGTGAACAAGAGCAGCTGTCTGTAGAGCCTGGGGTCCAAAACATCCTGAGGTCATACTTACCATGGTAATTGTTCACTCCAGTTGCCAAAACCATTTCTGCCATCCCCTTCTTAACAACAAAGACTCATCCTCCACATGCTGAAAATGCCTTGTGCAATCATTTTTAGAACTCTGGATTGTTACATCATTGATCACTGGTATCTAAATGAGTCACCAGCATATAAAAATAATATTAATAAATAAAAACTAAATGCATGCAATGTTTGGTTTTCTAGTCCACTTTTTTAATACATAAAGATTTTGGATTGCTTTGGCCTTTTCCTAGCATGCCCTTTCCAATATCTCCTCTGCATATACACTTTGGAGAAGAGATCAAATTTTCCTGAGTTTAGAACATGTTCAGACTATTTGGGGCACAACTGCAATCTGAATAATCCTCCTCCTAAAGCTAACCATCCATCAACCATCCCCCAGACAGCTTTCAGTGCTAAGGCTCCACACATCTTTGCATAAGATTCTTCAAAGTCTAGGACCGGCACCTTTTCTAGGAGTTTTTTTCCTGTTTCTTATTCCTCCCCTGAAGTTACAATCCTCTGTTTACAACATCATTATTGATTGCTGAGGAAATGACTAACAGAAGATTATGACTTCAGGTAAAGAAGCTTCAGCAGAAGCAGATGAGGAAGCAAAGATCCTACTTTCAGCCACATGTTCTTTATTAACATGTGAGATGAAGAGAAAAACAGAAAATTATCCTCCAATGATTTCAGTCTAAACTGAATGTTTTCCCAGTGTTTTCAATAAACATCGGTATCTCTTCTGAACTATGCAAACATTGAGCCTTGTCTTTATCCTTGTCCAGTAAGAACATGGAAGGACAACTTTATGTGGTCCAGTGGCATAACTAAGATCAGGAATTGCATATTGTATCATCAGGAAAATATAACATGTTGTTTGGACACAACCCCTCCTCTCCCCTCCCCCCACCACCAAATAACCCAAACAAACAAGTATCTATACATGGAAGCTTTATAGTGGATCTATGGTGGGAGGTAAATATGCTAAATGAAGACTCAGGCCATACCCTATTAACAAAGATTTAAGTAACTGACTCATAAAGAGATATCATGAAACTGACTTGCAATCTAAAAATGTCTATTTGTGGTCTGTTTTTTTTTTATTGTTTTGACTTGATTTAATTATGCCTCCTTCAACATGTATCACAGTATGAATTCTCTGAACCAGTGTGTCAAAAGATGTCATTTGATACAGGCAATTAGGAACCAACATTTTCAGGCTTGAGCATCTAAATTTCAGCATTTCAATCACTTTCTAGGTTCCTAACAATAAGAACTGCCCAATTTTTAGAGCTGCTGAGTTCCCACAGTTCTTGATTAACTCAGGGGCGGCTCCAGGTACACAGCACCTCAGGCCAGTTTATTTAGGTGAGAAATAAACTTAGGAGACCAGTGTGAAAGTTTAGTTTATGTAGCCACCTGAACTCATAGCATTGGGGGGGGGGGGGGGTTATGTGCTGAGCTGGAGGCCTTTGAAAGCATGATTTCTATGTCTAACAAGCTAGAGATTTAGTTCTTTAAAAATGTTTTTTGAACAATTTTAAAAAACTAAAGAACTGGCTCAGGACTGGCCATTGATGTGTACAAATGGGTCCTGATACAAAAAGGTTGAGAACCACTGGTCTAGTATAGAATTTAATACCTAGAATAATGTTCATCTATTCTTTCTCCCTGTGTAATACCTTCATTTGAGCAACTTTGTGATACTTACCTGTTGAGTCCTCTTTTCACCCTTAACCTTCTGCTGATTGCAAGCTGGGGCATTAACATGCAAAAACTTATCATGAGAGCTTTGGTTATTCAATCTCAGGTCTTATTGCCTAAATTAAGATGCTTTTCACTTCTCTCTGCTTATGTGAATAATGAAATAAGAAAACAAATACTGCATATAACATAGTATGCTATGTAACTAACATAGCATATAACATATACTAGCATAACTAAGGATTATTATACTGCATATAGCTATACTATGTTAAAAGATAATCCTAGCATAGACAACTATTGTCTAGAAAGGCTGAACACCATATCAGGCAGCAATCCAGTAAGCATTCAACAATTATAGTCACGCTTATTTACAAAAAATTGACATAGCTTCGAGCTATTTAAAAATACTCCCATTCCCTAAGGCCTCAGCTATATTTATATACAGCATCCCATATTATTTTTCCTGGTGTTATAGCAACAAGGAGTACAGTGTTTAGAGAACTATCAAGTTCTGACAAGCCAGGCTGCAGATTTTACATCATTGTGTCATACTAAAATGGAGAACAGGGCTTGTGGCGTGTCTGGATATCTGTGAGTTTACTTTTGTCTGCACATGGATGCAACTCTGTGATATCTAAATAATCAATATTTCAAGAAAAGAGAGGGAAAGGGGGTTAATAGAAATCTAGTAGTTCTTTTTGTAGAAATCACTTCTGGTTTAAGACACTTAATCAAAAAGATTAGCCTGTGCTGAATCTTTAAAAAGACAGAATCTAAAACTCAGATGACTAATTTCCTCTCCACCTCCTTTTTCAGTTTGAATGTCGGGGGAGGGGTTTGGACAAAATGAAGCTAATTTAAACGTCTCTCAATGTTTAGAAAAGGAATTTTTATTAAACACAGTAATTGAAAGCATCCTGCTCATCTTTACACCTAATTTAACTATTGTCCACAGTTCAGTGAGCACAGTAAACTTAATGCCTGTGCTGGTTGTCGCTGTAACACCTGCATTTCACTGGGAAAAAAAGCTCATTCTAAAATCTTACCTAGGCCAACTCCTGGTGGTAATTACTAATTGATGACACTGAAAAGGCCCAAAGCTTCCATTCAGCACAGATACATACGTTATATTTTCCTGGACATATCAAATATCTGGAGTGAAGTAACTTAACAGGCAAAATTACCAGACTGGATTTCCTTGAAAGACTTATAATACTGCTTGAGTATAGCTAAGTCAACAATACCATAAGAAGAGTATCAATGACAACACTGAATCAATTATGAATGAAAAAGGGAGAGAGATTATACCAATTGTTTTTAAATGATTTTACTTACCTAGAAACAAATAATGTGGCGCTGTAGAATATAGAAAAATAAATTAATTTTAACTAAAGTTTTAACCAGCAGTGACTACTAATACCATGGATCTTACTTTATCTATACCTCCCTACCCTTAAGGATCAGGGTACAGACCTGAGGAAGGGTACAATGGTACCCAAAAGTTTGTTGATGTTCCTCCCTACTCTACAGTTGCACCAATAAAGGATATCATCCACAAAAGTCCTTCCCACTCCCTTTTCTTACTCCACTCCCTTCTGCTTGGCCAAGCAACACCTGGTCAGGTGATGACTCTTGGTCTGACATGTGGCCTTTGCTTTCCAAATACTTGGCCCTTTGAGTGGCCAGTAATCAGTGCAATCAGAGTAGTAAATTGCAATCACACAAGGCTGTAATCCTTATCTCCTCCCACAGTAAAAAGCAGCAAAGAGGTGTAATTTTACTTCAGTAGAGTTTCTCTGAAATATAAAACATTTCAAGACTGTTCCTGAGGTGGGGAAACATACAGGCTATTCCCCAAAGGGAAAATTTAGCCCAAAACAGGCTGGTATAAACCCTCCTGCATAGACTGCTATATAAAGTTTAGAGAAAAACAGGCAGAGAATCTCACATGTTAAATTCCTGCACATTCCCTCAAATAGTTCAAGAATTTTTCCTGGGCTAATGAGATGTAAGACTTCTGAATCTGTTTTCCAACTTTTTTCAAATGCATTGTCATATCTTAAAGAACAAGGAAGAAAACAAAAGAATAGGGGATAGTGGGTAAACCAATGGAAAGCAAAGACAGAATAAGTGACTTCCATTTGACTCTTAGTAATCCAGTTAGGCTCTGAATGCTAATTGCATGCTAAACTTGATAATAAATCGAGGGCAATGTAAAAACTACATGCAAGAACTGAAACTTCTTCCTTTTATTAATACATTGACTAGAAGCATTTATAAATCTTTTTGAAACTCCTAAGCAAATACTAAACACAGCACTGTTCATGAGCAAGTGTATAAAAGCCAAAAATACGCATCTCAGGGTCACATTGTTCTGGTTTTGCCAAACTATTTTACATTAAATCACTAACTACCATTGTCAGAAAGTATTAACTATTTGGAACTTCATTTTTATTTTATCCAGCTTGTGTGAAAGACCAATTGCTCTCCTGTGGCTTGGTTATTTGTGAGCTGTCTTCATTCATGAGACACCATGGCAGCCTGTAACATAACATGGTCTTTTTATAACATTTAATATTTGCATCAAGAAAGTTAACTTTGACATAAGTCCACAGATTCATGACTTACTGTAACATTCCAATGGTACATGCACCATCTGTTAGTCCAATGTTTTGACCATGTCCCAAAATAGTATTATAATATATGAAGAATTTTTATTTTTAAAATATCCAGGTAACAAGAAAAAGATATGTCTATTTGCTACTTTTACAGTCAATGCAATGAGATTGCATTTTCAGTTCAAATTTAAGAAAGATTTTCTTTTTTTTAAAAGCAAACATGTTGATGGTAGCTCCTTGCAATATCACAGGGTAAATATTTTGTACTCAGAGGAAATCACTGGTCTTCTGTCAAATAAGAAATGCAATTGCATTGCTTGATAATACATGTCTCCACTAAGCCTTGCTAATATGTGCAAGCTACCTTTACCTTCTGTGGGCCCAGGCTTATGTTCCTGATATACCCAAAACTCTAAAGGATATCTGATAGAAAACCAAAGAAAAATAAGGGGAAGTACCCACCAAAAAACTGCATACATTTCAAGGATGCCTAATAGGCAGCAACCTAAAATTATAATGCGTAATTTTACTTTCAAGCTATATTTGGTCTTTGGCTACCCCCATCGTTCTGAACACTGGGTGCATCTACACAAGATGCTTTACTGTGCAGTAGACCAAATTACTGTGCAGTAAGCATCACCGTCTACATGTGCAGATGCTTACTGCACAGTAATTTGCTCTAATCATTAATAAATTTGCTACTTGGAAGTACAAGTAGCAAATTTACTTCTGATTAGTTACTGCACAGTAATGCACATGTAGATGCTGACCGGGATCAAATGCTCCCACTCAGCCCCATCACTAGGGCTCCACCTTCAGCCTAGCCCCAGGGCCCTGGAGCTGGAAGCTCTTTACCTGACCTAGCCCCAGGCCTTTAAAAGCCTGTGGGCACACTGGGGCCCAACCTCTGGCTACTGCGTGTCCCCACAGAGTTCCCAGGCCAGCCGCAGCAGGCTGCTTGCAGCCCAGTGCTAGTCCCCAGCACTGCATCACCACATGGCTGCCTGTCCCATGCTGCCGCACTGCACTGGGTGCTGCAAGCAGCTGCCAGGCCTGGCAGCACCCTAGAACACCTGCAGCCAGCCTCTGGCCACCAGGTCCCACTCCAGCTGGCCCCAGGCCACCTACAGAAGCCTGGCCAAGCCCACTGCTGTGCCTGGCACACCATTGCCAAATGCCTGCCTGTTCCATGCCATTTCCCTGTGCTGGGTGCTGCATTCACCTGCCCAGATCTGCCAACACCAAGACTGTTACACAAAGGCCCAATGAGCCATTGAGGTAACCACATTGGCGTTCTCTCCAACACCACACACCACCTCCAGGGCCACAACTGCTCCCAGGAGACTGCAGACCTCATGGCACTGTGAGGTGAGGCTGAGGTCCTCATCCAGTTTGCATGGAGAGGGCACCCCCACGTGCACATTTATGAGGGCCTATCAGGACACATGCAGAAGCATGGGCGTGACTGGTCGGCATGCCAGTGGGTCAAGACCTTGCAGGCACAGTGGGTTAGTATCACTGACCACAACCACTGGTCAGGGGCTGCCCACAAGTTGATGCCCTTTATATGGCAGCTGGATGACATCCTCGTACCCAGGACCCTGGCCTGAGTTGTGCTGTCTAATCAAGAACAGGCAGCCTTCCCAAGCCTCCACTGAGGCCTGGCACCTGTAGTGACATGCCACTGGGTGAGGGCCCCGCAGCCTGTCAGGAGCCCATCCTGCCATGCTCCCCTGGCTTCCTCCAGCAGCTCTGGGAGCCCACCCAGCACCTGCCCTGCCAGCTCCAGGGCCACAGCCCCACCTAGAAGGCAAGGCAAGCCATGGTATCGCCAGCTGGCAGGAGCTCCAGCACCTCCCCAGATGGGGTCTCTACCCAGGCAGCCAGATGCCACACCTCTGCACCCCAGGTCACCACTGGGAGCTGTATGGTGTCACTGCCAGTGGAGACTGACTCAGACCACCGGACATGTCTGCCATGTCCACCTGCTAAGCCCCACACTGGGGGAAGGGCCCTCCCCACCTCTGCCCCTGTCCTTGTCCTCCCTCCCTGCCTGGCCTCCCCATGGTCCCCCTTGGCCTCTGGAACCCCTCTGCCACAGCATACAGGGAGGTGGGAAACAGTGGAAAGCTTTATTGAGCAGCGTGTGCCCCCAAAGCTATATGGGCACAGGCCTCTCACATGCTGAGGAATGTGTTGATGCTGGTGTGAAGGGCACTGTAAACCTCCAGGATGGCCTCCCTGATGGTGGCCTTGCTCATACCAAAGAGGTGGCTGATATAACCAAGCCTAGAGGGCATAGCCAGCTTGAGCAGGGTGATGACCAGCTGGGTATCTGCAGAGAGGTGCAACCACATGATGGTAGCCTGCTGCTCCAGGCATGAGCAGAGCTGCTTGAGGAGCTCCTAGAAGGTGGCCCGGGTCATGTGAAAGGACTCCAGCCACTGTTCATTGTCCTAAGTGGTCTGGACAACATGCAGCCATCGATTCTGGCTGGCCCAGTAGGACCACAGGCAGTGGGGTTAGATGCCGAAGACCACATGGACAGCCCTGGTAGTGGCATCCAGGAACACATCTTCCTCATCCCTGCCAGGGTCCAGGCAGCAGCCGCATGGAGGCAGGAGGTCTGGGATGGCACAGCAAGCCAGGCCAGGTGGCTGCGGTACAGAGGGGGGCTGCCAGGGCCAAGACTGATCTGGGCCAGGTGGCAGTCACCATGGTAGATCAGCACAGCAAGCAGCATGGCAACTGGGGCCTAGGCCACTGGACATCACTGCAGGGGCCTGCCATGGCATGGTGGGCAGAGGCTGTGGTGATACAGCAGGGGCAGGCAATTATTTTGGGTGGAGGGCTGCTTACTGAGTTTTGGCAAGCCATTGAGGGCATCATGACAGGCAGCCAGGGACAGATAAATATTAATTTCCAAAATTTTAGGGGCCCCGCAAGCCAGATAGAATGGTCTGGCAGGCCGCATTTTGCCCACCCCTGCGATACAGCCACCATGTGCTGCCACTACACTCTGCATGCTGCTCTGGGCCAGGAAGGCAGGTGGCCAGGGAGCAGCATGCGGGGCTGCCTTTTAAAGATGGCTATAAGCTGCAGGAAGCTGCAGCCAGCACCTCCAGCTCCCCCTGGAGTAAACCCATCCTGCAGCATTTGCATGTGTAGATGTGCCCACTGTGTAGAATTCTGTGAATGGGCATAAATGAAATGAGTCATTAATCTCAGTTCAACTCCTGTTATAGTTTCCTACTCCTCCAAAGTGTCGGGACCCAGGGCAGCCGGCCAGCAGCTCTCCCTGACTCCCACCCGGGCAGTTAAGGGTCCGTCAGGCGGGTACTTGTGACGCTTGGAGTGGAATTAATTAGGCGGACGCTTATCAGTTATAAAGCAAGATTATTTACTCACACCGTCAAGGTGGTGAAAGACGGAGGTCATAGATACTTGGTTAGTTACAGCTTATAGGTCATAGGTCGGTCTGCATAAGAGTTCGGTGGTCGGGCAGAGAAAAGTTTGGGCCGGCAGGTCGTTGATTTACATCTGAAATTGGGTCGAGACACAGGGAACTGACAAGTGATCAAATTGTCAGTTACTCTGACGCATACGTTCAGAGGTCTCCAGGTTGCGTGTGCGGAGGTCTCCCCTTCTTCACGGAAGTGAAGAAGGGTTTTATTTGTGTAATAGCCAATTGGTTTTCGCCACGTCATAAATTTAATTAGAATCGCCAATTATCTAGCGGTTTCGCTAGGGTGTTATTTTAGGGCTACTCCCTGTTTTACTCTGACCAGTTATAATGATTTATGTAAAGCAAAGAAGGCAAAAGTTTTTATCTCTGTTAGTGGCACAGCAATAAATTTATTTTTGACATGCGCAGCAAAAAAGTGGTTACTATCATTATTGTTAACCCTTAGTTAACCTAGTGCAGAAAAAAACTGTTTTGAATGGTTTTACTTGCTTGTGACATGAGCACTACTTAATTTGGTTGTGACACAAAGCATTATCACATTTTGCTTTTTCATTATCCATCGCTAGCTTCTCTGAGGTACTGAACTCAAATTCATCTCTAATGTAAATTTCTTTATGTTCAGAATGACTTCTATGCTATAGCCATGACAACAGCCACATCAGATGTACAGGAATATAGCACTACAAGTCATATTTCTATACCATTTATGAAGTAACTGTTGCAAAGAACAAAAGTCAAAGAGATTAGGGATGTAGCTGAGGGCAAAATGTGGACAGTTTGTTGTATACTGCCCAGATGTGTAAAATTCCATAAAATTAATGTAGAATAGGGAGTTTATCTGATTTGTAACTTAATTGCTCAGTTTGTTACGCATGTCACAGAGCACTTAATATTTTAACCATTTTCATTTCCAGAGTTCAGAACAGATTCATCTGAATGATTTTATTTTGGCTAGTTGACCACAACACAGACAATGTATTAATACACCTTTGGAATGTCCTGATTGATTTAGGACTGAAAGTTAACCATATTCAACTTTTTCACTATGAAAACTGAATAATCTTTCAGGATTGAAACACGGTTAAGATTTCATTGCCATAAAGGGTCCAAACAACCTTGGAATTATGTCCCTAAATTTGTCCCTTGTGCTTCCCTGAGTTCTGGAGATGTACAACTTCAGCAGGTGGAGAAATGAGTGCCTTCAGCCAGATTCAGCTCAAGAATGTGGAAAAAAGCCCAAAGCAACAAAATAAAGAATGAAAAAAGATTAGGAAGAGATGAGTAATTGATGAACATACAAGTCATGCTTGGTTAACACAGTACTTAGGATGCAGCCCTCTCTCTTGCTTTTTGTCATTTCAAACCCCAACATCTGGCTGTCAAAGTGAATACAAATTTGGTAGCAGATGTTTGGAAGAATCACTGGGGAGAGACCATGTTTATATACTTACAAGTCTACTGGGCCATTTGAGATGGGTGGGTTTTTCATTTCATCATACTTAACATCCTCATGCTCTTAACTATCACTATTGTCCTTCCATCCATCAGTTCTGTGCAAAACAAGTTGCTTGGCAACTGATTGCTCCACTTTCAGCAAGTACCCCTAGAATCTAAGTTTTTTAAGGTAAATGATACCCAAAAAACCTCCTTGTTGAAACTATACAAACCTACACATAGCAATTCTGAGAAAAAACAAGATGTTTTCCTTCCATTGCCCAGTAGTCACACCAAACAGCAGAGTTGAGTGATAGAAAACCCTAAAGCCTGTCCACTGACAAAAAATTTGTGTTAATACAAGAATTCCACCATATGCTTTCCATGGGTTCATAGGACTGCAACTTCAAGCTTTAGTGGGTAGTTAGACACTAAGGACTTCATCTCCTGTCTCCCAAATATATACTCCTGATACAAGTAACTCCCACTGAATGAATGGCATGGGGGCACCTACATCCATTAGTTTGGGGTTCATTTACTCTGAGGTCGTGTGTAGACAAAACGAGGGGCATGTATACGCGACACTTTCAAGTGGGTTAAATGCTTTTGCACCGGTTTAGTGGTGTTGGTGTTTGCATGTGTCAGCAGTGTATTGTGCAGTAATTCCAGCCACTGTAGCAAATTCTGTGGTATAATGTGCCTTAAATGACTTGGGGCATTTAACTCCTCTGAGAAGTTTTAGTTTGCTGCGCTACAGCCATGGAGCAAAGCACTGGGCTCCATGCAGCTCAGGAGCTCTGCAGGAAGCCCTGCAGGTGGTCTGGCAGCAGCCTGGGAAGGCACGCTCCACCCAATAAAAAAAAAAAGTGGAGATCTATTTTTTTTTTCCTGGAGCCTGCCTGCCTACCTGAGCTGCGCGGGTGCCCAATGCTTCTCTCCACAGCTGTGGTGTCCCCTGGGACTGCCCGAGCCAGGTGCCTGAGGGTGGGTGCCACCTGGGTGGGGCCTGCCACTGCCCTGGAGGGAAGCACCGGCCCCTACTCTGCAGCCCAGAGACCGCTTTGCCCACTGGCAGCTCACCCTCCCCTCCCCACTGCTGGAGAGGCAGGGAAGTGCAGGTGAGTGCACGACATGGGGGGTTACTTGGCCCTAAACTAAAGTGGTGTTTTTAAAAACCCACCACTTCAATTTAGGGCCCCCATTCCATTTACACATGCCCTGACTTGTTATGGTTGTTTTCCACAACCAGGATGGCTCTATACTATGAATCTTCTTCTGGACAAAACAGGCCCTTGAAAGAAGAAGCAGCCAAAATTTACAATGACACATTTGTAATTTTCCAGAAGCCCAAGGGGCTATGTAATACTTAAATATACACAATATTAATCTATACAACCATGTTGTTTTTTTACATTGTACACTTCCCCGAGAAAATATAAAATATAAGACTTGTGCAAATTTGCCACCTATAAAAACCTGCAACAGATCAGCTTTTCTCTCAAATCCATTTCACATTGAGAGACTTGCCAAGACCTATCGTTTAAGAAACCTTGTACTAGTGTCATATGTAAATTTTGTCCCAAATTGCTGCAATTTTCTTTTTGCCCCAGAGATTCTTCTAGATGCATATTTTTCTGCTTTTTCTTTCATTCTTTCTTTTTACTTGTTTTTTTGGGAGGAAGTAAGGGCTTTTTTATTTGTTGACTTTTGTTTAGATGGAACCACACTTGGCAAAGAAAGCCCAGATGTATATCCTACTCATTTTCTGGATTACTATAATGAACTCATTTGAGATTCTGTTTACAGTTCATTCAAAATTATAGTATACTTTCTGTTCTTGTTCTTATTCTCTAACTGTTACCTAGTTACTACATGTCTGCGCTGGTGAATTCTATAACAGACAGCCAAAAGTCTTACTGCTAGTATTTAAGGGCACCTGTATGTGTGACAGAGCTCTGTTCCAACACATGCTAATTAGCGCGTGTCAGAGCAGACTCAATTAATTGAGTCTGCTGCGAGTACTGGAGCATGCTAATTAGCACAGTCCAGCAGCCTCTGTGTCAGATGTATTCAGCATCCCCGCATTTCAAAATGGCAGTAGGGGCACTTTAACTAAGCTCGTCAAATGAGCTTTAGTTAAAGTGCCCCTACCACCACTTTGAAGCGTGGGATGCTGAATACACATGATGCTATGAGTGCTTTAATTAAAATGGCTCTCAGGGTCACTCTAATTAAAGCGTCCCTCCCCTCCCCCTGCTCCACTCTGGAGCACTTGTATAGGCACCCTAAGTTTCTTACCATTTTAAGTCCTCTTGCTTATATTTATTTTTATGCATATTCCAAAGTACAGGTTTCCCTCGCTTTACGTGGGTTCTGTATGTGCAAATTTGCTGTTATGCAATGACACTTCTTATACCAAAATTTGCTATATGCGAGGTAAATTCACTCTTATGCGATCGGTGTGGTGGAAGCTCGCAGTCTACAAATCTGCAAAACCCCTACTGCTTTGTGCGGTGTATTGTGGGAGTGACGTGCACCAAAATATAGCCTCCTGCGTGGATCTGTGCTCCTCGCTCATTGTCTGCGACACATGTTTCTGTAGTTGCCATCCCCATTATGACAGTGCCCTCTGCGTGTGTGTACGGCCTGCTGTTGGTGAGTATCAAAAGTCTCTTGTAAAAGTGGTAGAAATGAGTCTGGGGGTCAGTACAGTTGAGGTCTTTGAACATATCCCTATTTGTTACATTGTAAAGTGGGTTCCCTTTACGTGAATTTGAGTTATGTGCTGTTTTCCAGGAACGCATGTACAGCATAAAGTGAGGGAAACCTGTATATATTCAGTTCCTATTCTCTCTTGAATTCTGGTTTCCATTCAATTTGGAGTAGGTAACAATCTACAGGATCAATGTAACAATTGCTCATCACTATCAGGGTACATCCAGATGAGTGGGAACACGCATTTTGCAGCGCCTCAAAGGCTTTTGTAGTTCTACAAAAAACATGCGGAGTATGTCAAAAGGTTTACCATGCTGCACATTTGCAGTGCAGAGCCAAAATTAGACACCAGGAAATCCCAATATCTAAAAAAGACACACCAAAAAAAGTGGGGCAGCACATGTAGCTGCAGCATATCCGGCCCAAAACCAGAGCCTGGCCAGCCAGAGCCATGCCTCAGCTGCTGACCAGGCTCCACGTGGCTGGATCACCACTGCTACAGCCCCAGAAGGTCCCCAGGACCTCAAGTAAGGCTACTGGGGTCAGCCCAGGCATTGCCCCAGCCTCCCCTACCTCACCCAGGGCAATTTGCCACATGGTCTGTGCTACTGCTATTTGTCTCCAGGGAACTTGTGGGGATGCACTCACAATGTCCGCCCATGCCCAATCCCAACCCAGTTACTCAACACCTATAAATGGGACCAGTTTTTAAGAGGCCAGTTTCTAGTTCAGCACCAAAATAAGTTGCTTAATTTTTGAAAGAGCTTGATACATTTGGTGCTCTTTTCAAAATCTAGCTGTTAGTTTGAATTGTCACAGTCTATGTTTTTTATGACATAAAGCTGCATTCTAGCACTTTGTAGTCCACTCTGCTTCCTCATCAGATAACCATGAATCCCACCGCTACAAACATGAGCCGCATTTGAATTCATGACCTGGAGCCACATGGCTTCATATCACATTACCAGTCCCCTCCCCCCACCACATTTGGCCCTGTCTTGTTAGAACTCCCTGCCCTGTGGCATTCATGCAGCTGTTGTCTTCATAGTTTTAAAAACTGAATTGCATTTTTACTTCATCTCTAATTACTCTTAGCTTTAAGTTCTTAGCTGACATGTCTTTGTACATTAACCAGACAGACACCACAATATAGTATAGGTAAACAGTGTATATTAGAGTATATATATTGCAATATTTCAAAAAAACAATAAAGAGAACTCAGGTTTATAGACAATTCTACAAGATTTCATATAAGTGAGCTCAGTTCTAGAACATTTTGTAAAGGTTTACATCAGATTTGATTATACTCTCTATGAATTTCCATATCAAAAACTCACATCCACAGACTTCAGAGTTTAGGGAACTCTAAATCCAGACCCAAACTTTATGTCTTAAGTTACCTGGCTTGGGTCACTTGGCCAGTGGCAATGGACAGAGAAACCTCTGATGAGTTTAGGGTGACGTTGCACGTTACACTTAGACCATAATAAATTTATGGAACGTTAAGCAGTGTTAAAGTTAAAATGTGCTCAGAGCAGTTGCACATTAAGGGTTAATACAAATTCTGGCTTGCTGCTAAAGGACTGGCAAGCAGGGGAATAGCTAGGAGCCAAGAAACCTGGGCTCTACCCCTGCTCTGGGGAGTAAGGGAGGAGGAGAGGGGGCTGGGAGAGGTGCATTCTGGGATGCTGGAGGACTGCTAATGGCTCTTTTTATCTCCAATGAGCAGACTGAAGCTAAGTAGCCTGTCCCAGAGTTAACCCTAACCTGAAGTCATGAACAACGCATGCCCCTAGAGGCTGGGGGGACATGGCGACCACCTGCAGGCGGTGGTGACAGTGGCAGGCATATGGCGGCAGTGAGTGGGGAGCTCCCACAGGTGGCCACGGTGGTGTCAGCGGTGGGGGGGGAGTGGTGACCACCTGCAGGCACCACCGGCACTGTCAGCAGCACTTCTTTCAGGGGGTGCACTGCCAATCTCAGGGGGTGCACATGCACCCCCGTGCACCCCCTACACGTTGCCAATGCCTGAAGTGGTGCAACTCTGAGATGGTCAGCAAGCACTTAGTATGAGTTAACAAGCTTTAACAAGTAGATGTTCCCATTTTCAGTGCCCTTGGTATAGTCTAAGTGTCATATGTAACTTCATCCTTAATCTATTAACTCCCATTAGCCCATCAGTGCTGTTTAAAGCTCAGTGAGAGAAATAAAGAATGCTCACTTGAGCATATGTGGGTAAACCCACTGTGTGTGGGTAAATAGCCAAATTGCTTTAAAAAAACACTATGCTCTAAAATTCTTTAAGACAAAATAAGGTAGGAACTCACCTTTTTTTTCTCTTCATTCTAAAACTCCATTTTCTTTTTCCATTTTTTTCATGTTCTTATAGATAATATGAATAAATTACCCAGCTATTGCTATGTTGCACACCATGGCCATTCCAAAATTAATGGTGATAGCAGTGACAGAACTCAGATTCTCCCCATGCAAAAATTCTCACTCCTGCCCCTTGAACAAAAGAATATGTGCTGTCAATGAAAAGTCCTGGAGCAAATATTTAACATACAGTAGGAGCTAGTGGTAAGTATACATAGCATCTGTATTTAGAGAAAAGCCTTTGAGCATTTTTGTTTCATCAAGGTTCAGATGTAAGGTGGCCATCATAGAGGACAGTCCAGTTGTCCTCTGTCTTCTATTGATACAAAAATGGAAGCCTTTGAGGGCATCAAGTCATCGGGTTTCGTATCAATAAAGGACAGAGGACAGAGTAGCAGAAAACCAGAATGTCCTCTATGATGGCCACCCTACTCAGATGGCATTAAGCACATGATAAAAGCCATGGTAATTCCATATCACTACACCGCACACTATCGTGGCTCAGAACTCAATGGTGATAACACAAATGGAACCCAGAAATTCCTCCTGCAAGAGCAGAAGTCCCTATTTACTACCTGAAAAGAAAGGCAATTGATTCACCACAAGCTATAAACAGAAATGGTTAACAGGTCAGCAGCGTGGAGAGTAATGATACCTATACATGAATCAGCTTCCCACAAAGGGAACATTTTCAAATTTTGATTTAAAACAAGTTAGAGGATAGGAACAAAAGTTCCACTGAAAGCCAGTGCGACTTGCACTTCTAAATCACTTGAGAAACTTTGTTCCTAAATCCTTTCTTAGAGGTTACAGCATAAATAGCTACAGCATTTTCAGTAACATTTAGCAAAATATGCCAATTTAATCAAAACTTCAACTGAATAATTGTTTTGCTTTTGGACTCAGAAGCACAAAATAACACTATAAAAATCATATATCAAAATCATAATTAAATTATTTAAAATATTATTGATTTAGTATATCATCATAAGATTAGTAAATTAATTTCTGTTTGCTGCTATTTTAGATATTGTGTGTATATTGTATCTTATTATATGTTGTACATTCTCTTATATTTATTGCTCTTGGACTAATTCCATTCCTGTAGAGGCTACTCACGAGACATCACTGACATGGGATGACAAACTGGGAAAGCATCTGGCACCACCACCACCAAAGATGGCCAGGTAAATGGCTTCTTCAGAGCTTTGAAAATGAGTCAAGAAGCAGAACATACAACATCTCTGATGTACACCTCTTCATACTGGGAAGCAGCGACTGAGAGCCCCTTTTGTCTTTAATACACTAACAATGTCATGATTAAGGCTAGGTAGGAAACAGTTCCCCTTCCTGCAGAAGTTTCAGATTTCAAAACTTCCCATTCCATACTAGGATGAAACCAAGACTATTTGAAATGAAAATCACAAGTACACTCACGCCACCGAAAATAAGCAAGCAGTTTAAGTCACTCACCTGGGAGAGACTGACATTCAAGTGTGCTTTAACTCAGAGCCAAAGAGTGCTCTAAATACCAAACTAGGTCTATTGGCACTTCTGAGATAGACCTCTCCAAATCTCACCTTTTTATGTATTCCATTTTGTATAAACAATTAAATATTCATTGAAACAAGGACTTGACCCAAATTCCCACCTTCCAGGTGAAAGGCCTAATTCCTGGTGTATGAAATCAGCCTCTCTTGTTCCTACTCTCTAACTTTACACTTGGGAAGTATTCAACCCTGAAAGTAAAATTGGTTTGGCATAGGTGCTGAAACCTAGGGACGTTTATAAATATGCTCCGGGAGGCAGGGTAGGGAGAGCACTTTAATTAGCAAGCTGCACTAATTAAAAGCGCCCAGGCATCACATGTATCAGCTCCCCACACTGAAAAAATGGTGACGGGGCACTTTGAACTAAAGCTCAATTGACGTTCTAGATTTACAATACGTCAAAGCAGCCTCCCTGCACGTGTATGAGAGCCCTAGGCAACCAAGATTGCAAATGCTGATTTATAAAGGTCATATGTAATATGTATGTATAGTAGGTATGTGCATTAAACAATATGCATGTAACTGTGTGGATATTTATCTAATCTAAGAAGCCCATTTCTTTAAGACTGGGAAAGAAAGAAATTATGACAACATAAAGGGGATATCCAGTAATCCCGATGAGCTTCAGTACCTAGAGTGCAATAACTAGAGCTATATCAACAGTACCTCTTAGTGGCTGTAATAATCTGCTACAAAAAAAAGGTTGACGACCAGGGTAAAAAATAAGGAAGAGCTAGACTGAAAAGAGAAAATGCTAGCATCCTAATTACATAACTCACAGGAAGCTGCTGATCTGGAGCAACTTCTTTGTATGCTTTGTGTTTTAAAGTAGATTTGAATGGACAAAAACACAATCCCTGCTCCTCTGTGTGCCATATGGACATATTTTACATAAAAACTGCTAGCATAATTTCCCAAAACCTCAAAATTTCACACCAAATATGCTTTTAAAAATACCCAATGGAAAACATTTCAAATACTGAGAACACAAGTATCAAACCAAGGCAAACAAGAAAAATCTGAGATGTACATATTAATGAACAAGAACCTCTTTTTTCCATCCCTAGCAAGTGACAAAGCTGGGAATTTCATAATTTTATAGATTTGAGATTTTTACTATATCATGCTTCATTTTGTAAGCTACAGTTGTGAATACTTGAGAGCTAAGCTGCTGCTGCTTCTTCTCATGCCCTGTCACCATGTTCAAATTTGAATCCAAAAATGGGTGCATACTACTGCTCAATCTGTATCCTTTACCTTGTGCATGGTTCCCCTATATGTGGGCAGGTCACAGTATCAACTAAGCCAGGGGTGGGGCTAACACAGGGGAGTTTTGGTGAGCTGTTGCAGGCCAGGACCTGGCTGGCATGGTATGGTATGGCATGGAGGTGGTGCTGATCCAGCACGGTGGAGGGGATTGCTGACCCTTTCCAAAGCAATGCAGGGCAGAGTGGGGAGTAATTAATCTTATCTGGACCAGACTGGTCACCCTGCACCCATCACCATGCCATTGGACAGAGCAGGTGAGGGGGTTCTCCATGGAGACTAGTCCGGGACCCCTGCGGGCAAGATGTGCTCAGCTGGGCAGATGGCATGGGGCTCCGGCTCCTGCCCCACCCATCCATCCCACTCTCAGACACCACTCCCCACCCACCCATGACCCTATCCCATTCACCTGGAGTCAGATGAGCTGGGGTGCCCAGGCAACAGAGTCAGGGCTGGTGATGGCAGCAGGACTGGCAGTGGCAGCCAGAAGGAATCACCACTACCCTGGCTGCTGGGAAGTCCAGCTGCTGCATTGCCCCTGCCTCGCTGTGTACCTAGGGTGGCGGTACCTGCTGCACATGCCATGGCCTCGACTATCCCCTGTGCCTGGGGCAGGTGGAGCCAAGCAAACTGCCACAAGCCAGAAAAAGTCCCTTGGCAGCCTGGATCTGGCCCATGGGCTGTATTTTGCCCACCCCTGAGCTAAGCTATCAACTGTTAGAAAACAGTTGGACAAGAACATGATTTGGCCATATGCAAAGGGATGCCACAGAACTAAACAACCTCTTAGTTTCCCTGCACAGGGCCTTGTTATTTGTGACTCCTGAGACATATGGCACTGTTTCCAGAGTAACTGACCAAAGTAGAGGTGCACCACTCACTTTTATCATGGGCCACTTGCAAGTTACCTTTTCTTCCAATGGCAGGTAATCCCTGGTGAGAATGCATAACCCTCAGCAGGTTTGCAAGTAGGACACCAGACTGCACACGCAGGTACATCCACAGACTAATGAATCACTCTACAGTGAGGACACAATTTACAGTGATGAAGAGTAGCTTGACTCACTGTTTTCCTTTTAAACCCTTTTTCATTTTTTGATTCTCGTGGAACAACAAGAAAAGTGTAGTGGAATAAAGAATTATAATGGATTATTACTCTGGTAGGCCATATGTTGAGTAGAGCTGTGCAAAGCCTCGGTCACTGATTCGATTTGGTGGAGATTCGGCCCGATTCAGTGGCCAAATCTGTGAATCCGAATCGAATCAGGAGACCCTTTAATCTCTCTGAATCGAATCAACCCTCCAAATTGATTCGGAGAAATTCAAAAAGATTCAACAATTCAGACACAGACACAGCATTAAATGTTTTTTCTACATACCTCTAAGTACCAGGTGGCTCATGAATCCTGAGATGGTGGGGAGGATGGAGCATCTCACAGAAGCACGCGGGGGGGGGGGGCAGTGCACTTGGCAGCAGACCCAGAAGCGGACCAGAAGCACTGGAGGCTCGGCGACTGGTGCCTCCTGGGTCTGGGGGCACACCTGAGGTCCCCCAGTGGCCAATCCCTGAGCCGGAGGGGCCCCCCAGCGCACTCAGTGGTAGACCCAGAAGCACTTCCAGTCCATGCCAAGCACACAGGGCCCCCCCTCCCCGCAGTCCTGTGGGACACTCGATCCACCCCACTAACACAGCATTCACGAGCCACCTGGTACCTCGAGGTACATAGAAAAAATATTTAAAGCTGTGTCTATGGCCGAATCGCTGTTTCTCCAAATCAATATCGAATCTTCAGATTTGGATTCGGCCAAATCAAATCGGGGACACTAATCTGAATCAACAAATCAAATCACTGTCACCCTTTGGGCTAAAGTCAACACCTGGAAGGACTAAATGGTAGCAAAATTATTAACTTTTTTAGCGAATATAGCCATTCATTGTATTGGACTTCACATTCACCCTCAAAGTTCCAGTCTCAGCATACAGGGATTTACACATGTAAATACTTGAGGAGGACAAAAGAATATATGGCCTTACACTGTCTTCCCTGTCAGCCTCATAACCTCTAAAGAATTGAGAGGCAAAATTTCTCATAACCTCACTCTAAAATTAGTCATTTTTGAATTCTCAGGTTCATAGGGAGGTGAAACAAAGGACCAGGGTGGAAAGAAGACATTACATGGCTAGTGTTTTTATGATTAGTTCACAACATTTAATAAAAAAATAGATTGTTTTTCATAAAAAGAAACATTGTGTTTGGTATCCAGGAGCTTTTTTATTTTGAATGCCAATTCTCAACCTATCACTTAATGACTAACTTGAGTGTTAAGTTCCTTTTGACTCTACCTCATGCCTATAAATCTTTCAGCCAGTCATTAACTGCCTGGTAAAGGACTGGCACCTCATATATTGTCACTTAATTATGCTATGCTACATTGGACTTCCTAGGAGGCACTAATACAGCACAAAAACACCAATAAAGAGAGCCATGCAGACAGACTGCCTAAGCCAGAGATGACAAAGAATGCTGATGACAAGAGAACAGAAATGACAACTAAAACAGCTTTCCAAATCAAGGGAGAAAATGTAATGAAGGAAAAGAGAAACCAAGCCAGATAAACAACAGTTGACAGGATATTTTAGATCTGGAAGGAGGGGGAGGAAGAGACAGAATGATGCACCAAAGTGGAAATAGCAAATTACCATTGAGAATGAGCTACATGTGTTCAGAGGGAGTCACCAACAGGAAAGGGCAACACAACAGCAGTAGGGTAGGAAGGTGACAGAACTACACCTTGCTTCTGGGCCCAGTCTTCAGCCTTAAAAACTGGCTGAATAAATGCAACAGACTACTTTGAGCTTTGACCTCTGCAAGGCTGAAATAAAATACTTTTAGGAAAATATATTGCACAGAGCCTAATCCTATAAAGTGCAGAAGATAATCCTTTCCCATTTCAATTCTAGTTGAGGACACTCAGCTCCTCCCACAACTGCTCCCACCCATCCTCCTCCAAGGGAGAGAAAGACAGAGAGGAGTTATTGGCTGTCTTCTTCTCTGAAGGGAAAGTCATTATTATCCAACTCTGCTGTTGCCAGGGAGTACAACACACATTTCTTAGACTTTAGTGTTCCTATTTCAGGCCTATAGCCAATGAGTCCAGCAACAAAGCAGGATGACTGCCCTTGGCATCCAAAGATTTACAGATTTACTGATTTCTACTGGATTTCTACTGATGCAACTAAGATTTGATTCTGGCTATCATTGACTAGTCTCCATCTTACACATGCTCCCTTCCTCTTCTTAAAGCCATATTTAGAACAAAAGAAGTGGGTTTATAAGGACCTCTGAGAAAGAAAAAGAATATCTGGATGCATCCTTATAAGGGCAGAGGAAATGAGTGAAATGAATTCTGTCCCTTTCCTTCTCCTTTATCTTCATAGCATGGCCACTTAAAATTTAGTTAAGGTGCTCTTCAAGGACTTCCACCCTACATTGGCTCAGTAACAGAGAATCCTTCAAGTTATCTGTTGTGGCTATATGTAAGGATAAGGAGAAAGTTCTTAAGCCTTTATAAGTTGGGTTATTATTTCTGTTTCCAATTAAAAAAAACTGAGGAAAAGAAATATTTTCCATTTAAATTAAAATGTCATATTTTCATAACATTATAAGGATATTTTTGTATTTGGAGGAAAAGCTGATATTTTTTTCTTTTCAACAAGTTTCTGTTTTTCAAGATCCACCCCGCAAATGACTTAAGTTGAATTTTTTCCATGAAAATCTGCATTTTGCCCAAGATAGTTTTTGTCCAAAACTCTGACCAAAGTTGTTCAATAGTGTCACAGGGCACTGGAATGTAGGGGTGTGCAAAGCAGGCCCTATTCAATTCAGATTCGGCCTGAATTGGGGACAGTGCATCGATTCATTGATTTAGATCACTGCCACCAATTTGATTCGGTCAAATCCAGATCTGAAGATTCGATGCTGATTTGGAGAATCACCAATTCAGCCATAGACAGCTTTAAATGTTTTTCCTACATACCTCGAAGTACCACATGTGGCTTGTGAACATTGCAATGCTGGGATGGATGGAGCATCCCATAGGAGCACTGGGGGGCACCCCACATGCTCAGCGGTGAAGCCGGAAGTGGACTGGAAGTACACTCTATGCGCCCCAGCATTGCAGTATTCACAAGCCACCTGCTACCTAGAGGTACGTGGAAAAAAACATTTAAAGCTGCATCTATGTCCGAATTGCCGAATCTCTCCAAATCAATTCAGAGGGTTCCAATTCAATTCAGAGAGATTAAAGGGTTTCCTGATTCTATTTGGATTTGGAGATTCGGCCACCGAATCAGGCCAAATCTCTGCCAAATGAAATCAGGGACCGAAGCTTCGCACAGCCCTACTGGAATGTGCATGCTCCTTTAAGAGAACAAGCAGCCTGAGAGGCTGCTTCCAGGTGTCAGGGACAGGGTTCAAATTACGGGGGACCTCAGAGGGCCGAGCCCCACATAAGAGATGAGAGCCCCCAGCCTGCCCTGCACCTTTCTAAGCAGCTCAAGTGGTGGCAGTGGTGGCAGCTTCTTCCAGCTGCCACCACCGCAGACCCCCTCCACCCCCAACCAAGAGTTGGAGTGTAATTCAAACCCTGGTCGGGGGGAGTTAATGAGGGACTCACTTGACCAAAACGGGCTCAGGTTGAAGCCATATAAGCCCTGAGCCTGCACTGGTCAGTTAGTCCCTCCCCAGCAACCATGAAGGGAGGAGCTCTTGGCTGCAGGGCTCCTGAAAGGACTTAGATGTTGTTGTCACACTCTGAAGGCCTAGGAACGGAGGCAAGTTCCCTGGGCTAAGAAAGACTGAGTTTACAGGCAAATGGCCTGTCTTTTATGTTAACCCCTAGAGGGTCTGAGAGCCCAAGTTGGGTGAGTGTATAGGCTAGGGCAGCGTTTCTCAACCCATGGGTCACAACCCAAAAGTGGGTTGCAAGAATATGTGAAAGGGTAGTGAACAAGCTTTTAAAATGATTCAATAAACTGGAAAAAGTGGATTCTCCTTTAAAGGAGAAAAACATGGGAAACCATGGGTTTTCCACTTCCAGCCTGCAAGGGAATGTTTCAGCCTCCCCATGCACCATGCACCCACCCCCTGCCCCATGTACTGCGGGGGCTGTGGGCAGGGGGCAGTGGATTGGGAGTGAGGGGCACTGGGTTGAGACTGGCCATTGATGTTTACAAATGGGTCCTGGTACAACAAAGGTTGAGAACCACTGCATTAAGTTATAGCCCGGGCTGAAAGGTAGGCTCATTGGGACATGATGAAAGTTTGCCCTCGTAAAGGGACAGAGGGCTGCTTCTGCTGTTGCTTGTGTTTCTGTTATAACCCATGGGCTTACAGTTTATGTTAATGTTTATACTGGTGATTTGGGTTGGGCTATAAGGGGAAGTTTACAGAGGTCCCATTAGTGCCTGAGAGGCACATGATCGCCTTGAGCCCTGCCAGAGGCAGACTCAAAGCCTGAGCTATTGTTAAGCCCAGAGAGAGGTGCAGTGCAAGGCTATACAGCAGACAGGGGCTGGGGCCCAGCATTCACAAGGAGCACAGCCACACAAGGGCCAGGGTCCCGGTGCCAGGGGGGTGCAGCCACACAGTGGCCTGGGGCCTAGCAGATAGGGGCCAGGGGCCCAGTCACTGAAAAGGACAAGTGAGAGCTAGTGCTTCAGAGCCAGGTCCAATACAGTGGGCCCAGGCTAGAAGACCTAACTAGATTTAAGGAGCAGAGGCCAAGGGGCCCAAAGCCTCAACAGAGAGAACAACATCATAGTAACATCTGTGAGCCTCAGGGCATGGGGTAGGGAAGGAAATGGAACCATGCACCAAGCGCTTATGGCTGTGGGTACCCAGGATAGGCTCAGATACGCATTGTAGCCCTCCAAGCTACAGGAACCCTGCAGGGGCAAAGGCCACCTGAGGGGGTCCTTTGAATTTAAGGGTCAAATCAAAATGGTTGGGGTGCAGAAGAGACCCAGTGGTACCCCATGTGTACTAAGGCTCACTTTAAGCCCCGTGGGCAGCCTCCCCTGATGCACCCCCTAGTAAGAACAAGGCATGGCAGGTGAGCAAGTAAAGGAGGGCTGTCATAGAGACTGAGCTGGGCAGGAGTCACATGGCCACCAGGGGGCTTCATGGCTGCTCTTGTGGCAAGACTCTGCCACACATAGGCTTTCTTTCTGAAAGATTGCTACCTTTTTATATAATCATTTCATATATAATACCATTCTACATTGTGTGACCAAAACAAAAAAAAAGGGGAAGAAAAAAAGAAAACTCTTCAGCTAGTTTCCAACTGTAGTTGGAAAATCTGAAAGCTTTAAATCTTTTTTTTTAACTTATTCAAAACTAGAATAACAATATTAAAAATTTGTTTAATACATTCATTGTAAATGTCATCAAAGGACAGCAGTGTCAATGTTTTGGCTCGGTTTGGACAGCTTTTGTGCAAATGCAAACACTCAGTGCATGAACTAATGAGATTAACAACCCACTGCAAAATTAGAAGGCAGACAAGGCTTCAAAGAAATTACTGGCAGTGCACATCCTTTCCTCTTTTTTGGTTGATTTCAATATATTAAGATGAAGAATGTTCAGCCTTCCTTCATCAATACTTTTATAAATAGCACAAACTGCATTCTTAGGTTTCCAAACATTAGAAAAATTTTACTTTAGTATAAGCAACATCAAATGAAATTCTATAAATCAGGAAGAAGATAGTTGGACACAAGAAAAGATGTGGTGAGCAAGAGCTGCAAATTTTCATCTGAAAATTCAATTACATTTTTCATTTGAAATTAAGTGGTCAGACTTGAAAAAAGGCTTAACATGTTGTTTGCTTTTTGGTTAAATATTTATTCATTATTATGCTTGGATTATAAACTAAATTTACAAATATATAGCAATTGCCAATATTGCTCTTTCTTCTGGCTGAAGATTAGTATTACATCTGCTTTTCTTCAGTAGTCAGAAATATTCCTTGTTGTTCACCATTTTTTCAAACACAATTGTAAATGGCTATACTTACTTAGAAGCTGTTGTTTTTAATAGTGTAAGATGCAAGTAATCTGTTCTGCCTGATTGATATTGGCCCACATTTTCCTAGCCTGCCCCTGCCTGCTAAAAGCTATTGAAAATCATAACCAAGGGGAAGAGAAAAAGAAAATGAGGGGGAAAAATTCTAAGTAAAGATTATGTAACCAACATGATGCCTCTTCTTCACATCAGCATTCAAACAACTTTCTCATTGGCTTATACTGTCTTTTTGTATATTTAGTGCCTGATTCAGCCCCTGCTGAAGACAGCAGAAACATTCATTAAGTTTAATAAAAAGTGGATGGGGCCTTTAGATCATAAACACTTTGGGCAGAGACTTCCAGTTAGTGGGCCAACTGAATTCCTTTTCAGAGGTCATGGACTTCAGTGGAGTGAAGACAGACTATTTGACCCATTACTGCCCACTTCATATCCATATCCCAATACTTGCCTTCTCACTATCTCTGCCTCCCTTGGCGAGTCCTGTTTAAAAATAAGGAAAGGGTGCCAACAACAGCTACAATCCATGCTAAAACAAGTTTGCCTCATAATCATGAGAATTGCCTTGTAATGTTTCTACAAGTACATAAAAACTCAACTTCCCCCCTAAATAATTTATTTTGGATTGGGAGGGCAAGACAAGAATGAACAAAAATAAAGTTCCCTCCCTCCAACCTCCCCATCTTGAAAACAAAGTAGAAATCATAAATTATTTTGTGTGTGAAAAGATTAACCACGCGCTACAGATAGCAAATACTTGTAGTTAAAGTGAACTATAATACAAAATCTGTTTGTATATGCTATTTGTGGCATTATTACAAAGACTGATTAACAAATAATTCAGTCTTCTTTAATACTCACATGCATGCAAAGTAAAATCGTATGTTAATACAAGTGTTTGGTTATTAAAAGGGGAAAAAAATAAAAGCTTTTCATCTTGATTTTTCTGGGAGGGACAGTTTTTCATCTTAAACATCATACAATCCATCTTAAAACACACACACACACACACACACACACACACACACACACACACACACACACACCATGTATAGAAAGATGTATTCAGATCACATGTATTGGTTTACTTCCTTCTAATAAATAAAGTACATACAAGGTGTAATGTTTTAATATAAACTGAAAATGATACACATGCATGTTTTACATAAAAACAAATCAGGTAGTCACTTAGCAGTAGATTGCTCCGTATTTCAGAAAGGTCCTACAGCTTTATATCTATAGATTTTTAAAGGATACATTACATTTAAATGTGATTTACTCTGAGCCTATCTGCTGTTCAGAACCCATGCTCAGAACAATAGAAATGTTAGAAACAACAGCCACTCAGAGAAGAACTGATGTATGGAAGGACTGATTAATGCACACCAGTTCAAAAACACATTAAATATATGTTACAACACAGGAAATGTCAGTTCTTAGTCCACTAAAGTCTGGACTCTTGTAAATGCAAAGAAAGGGTCTTACACCTTTCAAGATACATGAGATAAATCTCATAATAATCAAGAAAAGTGCAGTTGTAAATAGGCCTTTGACAGAAATGATATTCCAGTACATACACTGCACACTTTGTTATCACAAGCAATTTACACACTCCAAAAGGCTATTATACAGCGGATAAGGATGATAATTAAGTACAGAAGACTATTAAACCCTGTCCTTAATATAGTCTAAAGAGCAGTGCACTTTAAGTGAAATGTAAACCAAGTGTATAATGGGGCTTATTGTAGTTATGTGCCAAGATATAGCAGTCTTAATTCAGTCATATAATCTTACAGCAGCAAACTGTTAGGAGAGAAGATGTATTTGAAACCTGAGGGATCAAAAGAACAGAAGTATTTTAGTTGCATGACCAATACTAGTTAAAAGACATTCACTCAGCCAGCTAGAGGCTTGTTTATACCCTCTCAGCTAAATGCAAAGTGTTTTGCTTTATATATTAGACACGATTAGTTTTTTACACAGGTCAGCACTTATCAAGGATGCAACAATAAACACAGCTACTGAATTCTGTTCTATTGCTGCAGTTGTTTGTTGTGGGGGTGGAGTTCCAGCAGGTAAAATAATCAAAAGGTGGGATATACGTAGTCATTCGCTGCTGAGGTTTTTGATTGCCAAGTAGTTTATTCATGAATGCAGAAGCTTATACAAAAGTAAATCCACATACAAGAGTGAAAATATTAGCACATTCAGATGCTACATTCAGGTCAAATGCTATTCTAATGTATCCCTTGCGATCTAAATTCTGCATTTCCCCACTTTTGCACCAACCCCAAACGTCTTTGGCTTAAGGACACCATTGTGCTTCAGTAATGCTGTACCATTCCAGCTCCATTTTAAGACACAAAGTAGAAAAGTTTTACTAGCTTATGGGTCCTTCTGGACACCAGTTACAGAAGGGCAGTGAGACTGGAGCATGATGTACTCTGGAAGCAGTCTCTTCTTCTCACAGGTCAGGAAATGAACCAGCAGAGACCCATTAGGTCATCTGACAGCAACCATTTAAGCCACCCTTACACCAGCTGAGCATTTATTACTCAGAATAAATACAACAAAAATGCACAAAAGCACTGTGTTGCAGGAAATGATCTGGGCCTGCATTCTCAAGGAGCCAGGCTTGTATGAGCAGGTGGACATGTTTCCTCCTCTAGCCTTAGGCTGCTCCTTAGGGAGCACAGCCAGCTCCTGCCCCAGCTCATGGCTCCAGGTACAGTTGCAGCCAAGGGCAGCTTGCAAGTTGGTTCATTTTTTATCTTGAGGACAATGACTGTTTCTAACTACATATTTGCCTAGCGTTTAGCATAATAAAGTCAAGATCTGATCTGAAGCTTCTGGGCTGTACTGAAAGGAATAATTACTCATAAAAGCCTACATAAAACAGAAGATTATTAAGGCTGAAAAAAGCAAATGTTGTAAAAGGAGGAAATGACGGAACTAGGCTTGCCTGTGCACAGTGTCTGTACGTTATGACTAGAGCTGTTTGGAGAAAAGTTTATTCCATTTTGCAGATTATAATTATGTGATATGTCAATGTGTTGAATCTGCATGTGTGATGCTAAAGTTACTTTCTGTTGAATCTGCTAGTGCCAATGCAAATATGGATTTATTTTATGTTTACAATGCATTCTGCACCTGCCATCCTGGCAGTACTATTTCCTACACTTGTGGTTGAAGTCATTTATGAATGCAGTGGACAAACATAACCAATAGATTCGGTTTTATTAATTTGAAATAAAACCCATAAATTTACAAATTGTCTGTGAAGAGGCAAAGAGAAATGGCACCCTGGATTTCTGACTAAGGGCCTTGTTACGTGTTCCACTTTGAGCTGCTCAAATGTTCATTGGTATTATTAGTGCTAGCTCGAACATGGAACAGTTACACCTTAAGCCTAAAAACCTTCTCTGACCTTCCCCAACCTGCAATGCTGTGACTTGCTACTAGAGGACTGTCAAGCAGGGCCCTGACTAGGAGCTACAGCTCTGAGTTGTCACTACAGGGCTGGTGAGCCAGGACAGGCTTCTGTCGCTGCTGTAGGTGGCGGGTATGAGAGATGGGTTGTGGTGGGGGCTAGGAACATGAACCTGGGAAGTAGAAAGTTAATGGGATGGGGTGCATAATGAAATGGGAAGTGGAAAGGAAATGAGGGTGAAGGAAGGGTGATGAAATGAAGTCAGCCACTGAAGGATAAAATAGAAAGAAGCAGTATATGTATAGATAGATAGATAGATAGATACTTCTTCTCTGTATATAAAATATGAGGACCTGAATTAAAGAGCTCATGTTTGAATCAGTTGAGATTTTGGATTGGGCTGTAGGGGTGCTGGCCATGGTCCTAGGGTGGCTGGAAGGTGGAAGCATTGAGGGAAGGCGCTTTTGCAGGAGCTACTGTTCCTACCCTGGGAAGGAAGCCCCAGCTCATGAGGACCCAATCCAGCCCCCTACCTTGTTCCCCTCACCCCCTCTAGACCCCACTCTTGGACCCATCTGTGCCCTGCAACCATGCTAGCTGGCATGTGCCCTGCAGGCTGTTTGCACAGGACTGCACCCTTAAGGGTGGGAGGCCAGACTACCAGGGGCAGGACGTGGAGTTGGCTTGGTGCCAGAACTGCCCCCAGGGCAGTAGAGTTCAGGGGGTAGAAAGTTTGTCCACACAGAACAGGAGGATGGGGGAGGGAACACTGCATCCTGGGACGCTAGAGGACTGCAACTTGAGCAGCTCATCTATGGGGACTGGTCATGCATTAATGGAATACAAGTTGGGCTTCTCAGAGAGAAACTTGCCCTCTAGTGGCATAACTTTAACCTGCCTGAAGTGTGCTTAAAACTAGTTTCAGGTGTTAATGTGTGGACAATCCAGGGGTTAAGAGCTCCAGGAACCACCTGAAATGAATGTGTACCAAGGCCCTTATACAAACCACCTGGTAGACAGTCCAAGTATTCAGACAGGTTAGCCAGCAGGAAATCACGCGTGTTTCTAAGGGAAATCTACTTAGCAGGCAGTTTTCCAAATCTGCTCTCCAAATATGGCTCTATCAAACCCCTTCCTGGGTTCCATCAGAGCTTTATCAAAACAGAACAATTTTCACAGAACATTCAAAAAACAGTCACAGGAAATGTTGGGATTTTTCTCACCACTCTAATGGTGATGCAGCTCTTAATTATATGATCCAATACTATGTTTTTCCCAGGCTCATTTGGTGCATGGACGAGATGGTGCTTACTTACTATCTATTCAGTATTGTTGTATTGTTCAACATATAGGCTGTATTTTATTTACTGGAAACCTAACAGCTCCTGCTCTGCAGACAGAATGATTTATTCCTTTCATGGGCTTTTCAATAGCCTTACTATGTAGAACTAGAGCACTGCACAAATATCAGTGAGTTGATTTCCCAATAGAAATACCATTACTTCCATTTTACAGCAAGGAAACTGAAGCACAGAGAGAATAAGGTAAAAAATAGCCTTTAATTTTGAGTACCCAATCTACGATGCCTAAGAATTAATCCTTTAGCAAATTTAGCACTCTATGGCATTTCATATATAACAAGCAGAAGGCAGGGTAGGTTGGCACCTTAAAGCAAGCATGTCAAATGCACCCTGGAACCCTGGGCTAGATCTGGACAACAGGGGTTCATCCCAGGCCAGATTTACAGAGCCAGTGGCAGCTTCAGAGGGGAGAGTCTGCATTTGGGCAGTCATGGAGGCACAGGTTCAGGGCCCGTTCTTGCCCACAGCCCTCCTGCTGACAGCAATATCCAGTGGGGCTGAAAAAAAAAAACCTAGCTGGCCTGATGGAATGGTTCCTCCAGCCAGATCTGGCCTGTGGGCCATATGTCTGACACTCCTATTTTGCCTTCTGCCTGATTTCAAACTAATACAGCTACCTCTCTCCATTGGTGATGCGTAGGGGGTGAACACCCCCTGAGACTGGTGGTGCACCACCTGAGAGAAGCACTGCCAACATTGCTGGCAGCGCTAGTGGGTGGTCACCGCTGGCCATGCCCCCCCTCACTGCCAACACCACTGGTGGCATCTGCAGGCGGTTGCCAATTGCTGCTGACCACTGCCGACACTGCCAGTGGTATCTGCGGGTGGTCACCAACTGCTGGTCGGCACTCACCACCCTCCCTCCCCCTGCCACCAACACTGCCATGGCCACCTGCGGGAGCTCCCCGCTCACCGTTGTCACCACCACAGCCACTATCTGCAGGCAGTTGCCATGCTGCCCCCAGCCTCTGGAGGCATGTGTCGTTCATGCCTCTCTCTACACTTTTCAACCACAGTTCCCACTGACATCAGTGCAGCCTGGGAGAGCTTAGCACTGCTGCAGTCACATCCTAGGATTTTACAGAAGGCACCTACAACTTGAGGAAGCTACAATCATGGCCTCCTGTGAAGAGTTCAATTAAAGTGGCTTGCCCAGCCTCCCATAGTAACTCTATGGCAGACGCAGGCATAGAATCCTATTCTTCTAGAAAACATTCAACTGCCTTAAGCAGCAGATCACACTTTCTCTTCTTTATGCAATCTCTTGCCTCATTCACTGCGCACCTTCCAACTAGGGTGGGTCCCAAATGTTTCACCAAAGCTAAGTTTTGTTAGAAAATGCCTACTCATTGAGGGTAAAATGTTTCAGCCAAAATATTGGGTTCAACAACTTTCACCAAATCTGGGGCAAAGCTCCTCTTGGGATTCTGCCTCAGTTCCTGGTAGACGGTGACTTGGCAAAGGATAGAGTACCATTCAGGTCCCAGCCACTCATTCTAGAGCATCCAGGACCTCTGCTATGTTGCCAGCAGCCAAAAAATCCTGAGATCAGAGCTCTAAGTGGAATAGACTCTGGGGTGCCAGGCACCAGCTTAGCAAAATCATCGAGCAAGTTTTGAGCCTGTTTTGGAAACGCAGTGAGTCAGTGTTTGCAAAATAAAATTTCTTTCAAATTCCCGGTTTTGAATTTTGTTTTTTAGTCCAATCTGGAACACAGAACTCAAAGGGACTTCCTGGGTTAGGGAGTCCAGTCCCCCAGTATTGCTAATCAAATTCTGTCTTAAAACCAGTTCAATTTTTGGCCCCAACTTCTGTTTCAGGATCTCACCACTTTCATTGTTGGTAACCTTGTTCTAATCTCCAGAGTACATCTAGTCACGGCCATTTGTTCTTGAACAAATATTGTCTTTTAGCTTAAATAGTTCTTTTCCCTCCCTGGTGTTTGCTTCCACTGATATATTTATAGAGAGGAATCATATCACCACTCAGCCTTTGTTTTTCATAGACTAAAGTCATCAACTTTTAGTCTCCTCTCAGGTGATAGGGTTTCCACTCCCCTTGCCTTCTTAATAGCCCTTTGCTGCACCTGTTCCAGTTTAAACTAATCTTTCTTGAACACAGTTGACCAGAATTGTACAAGGCATCTAAAGGTCTGACATTGCCTTGTACAGCTCTACTGGAAATAGCTTGCCTGATACAGCCTGAGATTGCATTCGCCTTTTCCACAGCTACATCACATGGTTCTCTCAGACATCCTGTGACTAGCTGATATACCCAGAATTTTCCCTTGCTTAGTCACTGCCAAATGAGGGACTCCTAGCTTCTAAATCCTAAGTATTAACTGCCTTGAGCTGAAGGAAACATGCTAAATCCATCTATCCACTGACACTGTCCCATGTGCATGTGCCTCCAACACCCAGGGCACTCAAGCATCCAGTTACACTTCTGCTCTGTAATGACAAAACGTCTGGGGACTTCACCTGGTTAAACAGATGCAAAGAGATTTTTAAAGGGGTTCACTATTCATGGGAACAGAAAAAGGTACAGCCCTGACAAAAAGCGCTTCTCTAAAGCAAAAGGAATATTGGAGTTTTTGAAAGAAAACATGGCCAGAACTTTTCATTACATAAAAATGTACTTTTCCTTATCCTAGTTCTGAAAAATGACTGAAGGATTTTGACTGAAATTTTCCAAAAAATGTTCAAGCTGAGGCTGATGCCTGGTATAGGAAATTTCATTCCAATGGACTTAATTCTGGGAAGTTATAAACATCTGAGAACAAGAGTCCAGCAAAGGGAAGCGTCATGCAGCTTTCATAATACCTCCTATAACAACTACACTAATGAGAAATTTTACTGAAGTTATGATTACTTACATGAGTGAGGATTATGCTCACAGATACCCTGGAGGCACTGTGATGGCTTGAGATAAAACGTTGAGTTAAAGTCCTGTTAGGTTAGTGCATCTTTGTCTCATCATTTGCTACATCTACCAAGGTTCATGTTAAAACCACATTTGAAATGTATATTTAGATATAGGAAGTCAAAAGAAAATCTTTTTTTTTTTTAACCACTAAAGATTGAATTGAATTAGTTTGCCTGGTGGATACTAGCATGATTTAGAACAAATGAATGGCCATTAAGGGGCTTACATAAATATGAAATCATATTGTGAACGGAGGTGCTTGGCATGTTCATGTTAAAACCCAACTCCAAAAGCCAAGTTTCTCTGGTTCCCAGAAATGTTCCATGCTCAAAACTCAAACACAGACCTGTTATATAAATCTGGGTCCAGTTTTGGATGAACTTGGTCTAGTTTATGGCTTTACACTGAAAATGTGTAGGAAGTGTGGTTTTTGACATGAAACAAAAGCAATTTACTCAACCCCCTGGAGAATCAAAATCACCTGACTTTGCACAATTGTAGTTTCCATAATTTGAATGACTGCCCAGACCAGAGACTAAAACCAGAAGAGAGATGTTTGTCCTTTTGTCCTCAAGAGCTTCTGTTTTGAGCACCATTTCCAAGAGCAATACTAGTATACTATGTCATCTTTCAAGGGAGCCTTTTCAAATCGGGGAGTAGAAACTGGAAAAAAGGAAGTGTGGCAGGGAAGAGACTTGAAGAGGAAGTTGTGTATATTTTTAAAGTAGAGATTTATAAGAAGGACACACTGCTCTGTTTTGTTTTGTGGGCATGTGCATGTATTTTAATTTAAAAGGAAGTTTCACTTTCAGGCAAAACCACTAATGGTGTTAATAATATGGGTCGGACTTCCTCCAGTTTGGCAGAGTGGTAAGAGTTTTGCAGGAGCCAGCCACTGTGGTTAGAGTCTCTCAGTGATAATGACAGACCCTCCCTCCACCCCTTTGAAAACTCAGCGCTCTAAAAATAAGAAGGAAGAAAGAAAAAGCCATGTCCTTGCCAGCACCAGTAGCTGGGAAGCCTGGAATGGTGCCATTAAATACCCTACTATTTTCCACCCATTTCCACCCCATAGGAAGCTTGGAGACATATTTGCCAAAGAATGAAGGAGGGGAAAAAAACCCTCCATACTTCCTGTTCAGCTTCACAGTTGTCAGAACAAAGGCAGATAATTCCAGCTCTATGTTTTGTACTTTCTCTCCCTCAGTTGTTTTCATCCCTTTCTATAAGTAACCAGGATTTTTTCATACATCAAGGCTTTCAAAGCAGACACAAAAAATGTCCTCTCCATCATTCTCCACCTATCTTTCACCATTCAGATTGCCACTGCGTTCTCCCCTACCGAGCATTTTCACTTTGGAGAACATAACGGTTAAAAGATACTCAGTTAAGTTCTCTGTTGTCATTAGAAAATGACATTTCAGTTTTGATTAAACATGTTAAAATAATAAATATGTTTCTCAGATCTAAAGTAGCACTGAGAGAGACCCTAGGATAGACCAATTGATTTCCCGGTCTTCCATACAGAGGCGTAAACAGCAATTTCGGCACTCTGGCCAGAGATCCCATAGAGTACTGGAGAATGGGGGAGGGTGGTGCTAGGTAAGGGAAAGTGCATGCCCTAAAGCAGTGGTTCTCAACCTTTTTTGTACCAGGACCCATTTGTAAACATCAACACAGTAAACAGTTTAAGAAGAAAACACACAAGTATTTCGGCCCCCAAATACTTATTACATACTACAAGTTAAAGCAGCTTAACAGTCTTAATTTTAAAGAAAGAAATCAATATCAACAGGAAACATTAACAGCAATATCAACATGTGGCCTTACATTACTCCCAAGTGACATTCATGTTTTTCCACATTTTTCTGTGATTGTTCACAACCCTTTCATATATTCTTGAGACCCACTTTTGGGTCACGACCCACAGGTTGAGAAACACTGTCCTAAAGGATGCTGCTAGAGCCACCTCTAAATTAGCACCCAGGGCTGGTGCCCTGCTTCCATATCCCATGTTTCTGCACTAAATACCAGTTTACCAGCTATTCTGGGCTGGGTAGATTTCATTCTTTCTCATTTTTTTCACAATTTGAAATGGTCTGTTTTTTACTCCACATTAGAAAAACACATATTTGGCATCTCTCTTTACCTTATGAAATAGGATTGTCATTTTCCTGATTGGCCTCTGTCAGCGATCACCAACCAGTCAATTTCAATCAACTGGTCAATCGTGGAGCCTCTAACAGTCAATCTCAGTCTGTCAGAGGCTCCACAATCGGGAGTGGCAGGACACACGTGGCTGGGCTGAGCCATGGACCCTGCCACCCAGGCCAGGCTGGGTGAGTGGGATCAGAGCCTGGGCAGCTTGTCTGGGAGGTGGAGGGACAGGGCAGGGCAGCGGGGGGCAGTAGATCCTGGGGTACCAAAAAGTGATCTTCACCATAAAAAGGTTGGAGACCACTGGCTTATATAATGTAGGATATCTGAGATTAAAAAAAGTTCTTCCTTAGATGTTATTTTGATTCAGTGAGTGACAGGTTTCAACATCCTTTTACTTTGCCTTATGGTAAGCTAATTTGGGAGAAATGAAATTAAATCATGAAAATCCATCGTCCAAGTTTAGCCTCTGCAATAACAAATATTTCATGAAAAATACAGCAAACATTTTAAAGTGAATTCTAATAAAATTGCCAGTTATCCTGAAACCACCAAGAAAATCTACCATCTTTAAACTAGGTAGACAAAACTGGACCAACATCCTACTCCAAAAAATCTAAGTCCAGAAGATCTAAGAGAATTCTACCAGATACCATTTTAATAACTGCAGATCATGCAAAATCTGAGCATAATAGCATAAGTTTGCAGAAGGGCTCTGTCCAGTTGACAAAAGGATAAAGATGCAATGGGCTGTGACAAGGAGCCAAGTGACAGTGGCAACCAGGGCTTTCATAATATTCAATAGAGTAGCTGCCTGAATGATAGATTGACATCACAGCATCATGGTGTGAAGCATCTCACATTTTTTTTTATGAAATATCACTTCTTCCTGGCAGTATTCTTATGCAATGAGTGTGCTTACCTTCCTCTATTCACTGGCCCTGAGGAATCTAAAGTTGTGTAAATAATTGATTTTACTTGGATCAGCAGCTGAACTAGGAAAACATTTTAACATGATGTAGAATGATCTATTTGCAGGCAACATTTTAAGTAAAAGCAGAGGACTCTATTTGCCAGGTTATTTAAACTCCATTGACAAAATCAAGGAGGAAGTGGTGTGGATAATTTGCTCTTACCCAGTAATTCAGGGGTGAAACTGCTTCTCAAGTTTTTTTTCGTTTTTAATGCAGTAAAATTATTTGCTGAATTCAACTGTAATTCATGAATATTTTCAGGTTGCCTAAAATTCCATTTTTAGTGAATTAATTACTATGGGACAAAAGTAATTCAGTATGGAGGTGGGTTAGTATACGCCCTTCACAACCTCCTCCCTTGCAGCTCTGAAGCAATTCTGACACTGGTGTAAATTAGAGTGACTGCATGACTACTTTAACTTCCTTAGCTTTTAATAGCCCATCGGAGTCACTGTGGGCAGGGAGAGGTGTTCATTTGTAGTGCTACAAAGTGCCTTAGCTATGGGGACATATCAGCACCCTAGCTGGAAAGATACAAAGATACAAGATAGAAGATTGCTCCTTGGATCCCCATGCCCCCAGGGGAGCCTAATCACTGACTACCTGCCCTCTCTTGCCTGGGAAAGGGGCAGATTGTCAATAATCTCCTGCACCAGTGGCAAGGGCAAGAACTGCCCTTCTCACCCCCACCACTCCCTGTAGTGCTGCTCTCACT
>NW_005841840.1:5766688-5811466 GCF_000455745.1 Alligator sinensis | reverse complement strand
TCCCAACTACCCTAACCCTAAGCCTCACCCACTGCCTTCCCATTCCACCAAATACTCTGCCAAACAGCTGATTAGCTGCAGAACCACTTTTTGGTAGACCCAAAGAAGCCTTGTACCACCACAGCCAGCAAAACTGCAGCTAGCTCTTGCAAGGACTCCTGAAGGAGCAGCAGAGGTACTTGGGTCTTAGCAGGGATCCATGACAGCTCACTCCCTGAGTAGGCTGTCAAGGAGATAGCCACTCTCCCCAGCTTTGGAGGGGTGAAAGGAGAGCAGAGGACTGTGGGATGTTGGGGGTCCTAGAGAGCACTATAGTGTTATGTGTACAGGCATTACCTGGAACACTACAAAAGGTAGTCCTAATGAAAAGTTCTCTCTCTTTATAGCCCTACAAGGAGGCTGACAAGAGTTTCATCCCACTTGACATGTTGCTATGAAATGTTTCAATTTGCATGAACTGGCATTTTCAGATGAAAAACCATATTGTTGGAAAGTTCCTGAGCTGCTCTAATCATCATGCTTACTTAGGGCCACAAATTTACAGCATTTTGCTGCACACATGCTGGCTACAGCCTAGTAAAATTGTATTGAGCTCTTTTTCTTCCCTACCTCTCCTTTGGGGCCTGTAATTTTTTTACACCCTTAGGGTTTAATATAACCTCCTGGTCAAAAATGCCATATATATTTTTCTGTGAATCAAACTGCTGTTAGTTCTTTGAAGGACAGCAGCAGAAACATCCAGGCAAGAACACTAGAACTCTTACTTTTGTATGCCCCCAGTTCAACAAAACTGATTTCACTGCATGGTCTGTCTCAGATCTCCTCCAAAAGGTGTCCCAAAGAGCCTGCAAGTGTAGAAGATTTCTATTCCTCATGAAGCAACAGTCCCAAATGCCTCAAAAGAGCAGCAGCCACAGGTATCTTCTAAAGAAGAAATGAATTAATGAAGACTCCCATGCAATATAATCTAATAAACACATCAATGAAATTCCTTCTGCAGTTTCAAATGTCTGAAAAAGCATAATTCCCAATGTTTCTAGGTTTTCTGCCTGCATAGAAAAGGAGTCATTTTGTTTCAGCTGATTTTGATATCAAATGTCAATGATTCTTTTCTTACATTGGCATGGGAGAATGAAAAAGTAGCATATCTAGTTTTATTTTGTACCAGCATGTTGTTGGACAATGAATGTCACCCAGTACAACTTGGTGACATTTGCCTTCCTCAAGGTAGGGATCCAGAAGCAGGCAGACATCTGACCTTTACCCATATACGCTTTTATCCAAGTCTTGGACCAAAACCCGACATGCAGATGAAACTAGTGAAACAAACTGGTGGTTGATCTCTGCCTGGCAATGGATAAGAGCCAGCTATCATGCCTGTAGTATTTGCTCTGACATCAGTATTCATCACAAAAAATCATGAGATGAGGTTGTTTTGCCTCATTGATCTGGCAGAAGTGAGCAGTAAGGCAAGCTGATTCTAGCCCTTAAATCTCATAGCAATCTCAGAGGATTGCTCTAATTATCACCCATTTCTCTAGATTTTTCCCAGCTGGAGATCTACAAGCTTCTATCTACAGCTACACACAACTCATGAAGAACCACAACCTCAGGGTCCAACATCACATAGACACCCAACTGTACTTCCCTTTTACACCAAATACCTCGGTGCCTAAGCAAGATCAGGAATCAAAGTAGGTGTCTGAAGCTTAAACCAAACTGGCAGAAATGATGAGGGGAAAGGTTCATTAAAAAGAATTTGCCATAATTTTTAAATACGGTTGCCTGCCTTATATATATCAAAAGGTCTGAAGTGCCAAGTTTTTCCTGCAGTATCAAATGTTACTGAACACATAAATAAACACCTAAATCTGCCAGAAATGCCTTCTTTCAGGAAACTGCCCCATCCTATTGGGCATTGCATTAATCACACACAAATCTTTCAGCTCAGCTTAATAATGAGTATGACAAGCTTGAAAATATACATCTTGTGCTTAACTCCTTTGTCCCAGACAGCACACACCTGGTCACCTGTCACACACACACACACACACACACACACACACACACCCCACCCCACCCCCAATGAAAGGCTCTGGTCCAAGGCTCTGCCTTCAGCTGGCATGATATGGGCTGCCACTCTGGAAGCATGACTTCTCACTGCACAGTAAAAACAATGATGTTTTCCCAATACGTCCATGACATGAAATGTATGAGAGCAAAAAACAAAAAGCCCCAGTTGCTGCACCTTGGGTTTGGGATTGCCCCAAATCTCACCACCTTCTGCACAAAACTTGCACATTTAAATGCCTATCCTTCCCTCCAAAGAAAGAGAAGAGAACAAACCAAATTAACCCACATAGACCCACTTGACAATTTCAATTTTCCTCTGAATCGCTAGCACTGAAGTGAAGGTTAATGTATACACAGAGACTTGTGACACCAGAGGATCAGACAGACCTGTGGCAGCCCAATCAGATGCTTTGATCATCTTCTTATTTTTTATTATTCAATTTAAAAATAGACCCCCAGCCACAAGATGAACATGTAAAACAATGCCCTCTTCCAGATGGGAAGAGAACTGTTCAAGTATGCTAAACAGCTAGTTCTGCTAGGTCCATAATATCGTTTTCCATTCTCTTAAACTGCAGAGGCTTGTGGAGCAAAGAGCATTAAGCTCTAATGCCAGCTGCTACTATATTCTGCGAATCACTGGTATCAACAGAAAGACAGACACTGCAGCATATGTGGCCGCAGATTTGTTACAGTTCTTCTCCTTTCTACTGAATAAATATGTGCACACATGCACCTTCCCTTTACCCCTGCACTGTCAAAGTATCAAAATCCTCTGCCATCTGATCCTGCCAGATTGACAGTGCTCTGCACTATCACAGTATTTGTACTTGGACTACTTAGAATTCAATTTCCTCTGGTGATCTGCATGCAGAAAAATATTGCCCATGGCACTAATGTATATTTGTTCTTCTTGAATTGCACACAGAAATATTGTTGCTATGCGGCAAGCACAAAACAATCCAGACGTCACCTGACATCCTCCATCAAACATTTAGAAGTCATCAAACTTAATTTCCCCTTTGTGCAATAAAACACCAAGAGGAAGCTTTAATAGATTGTATTATGTAACGGTTCTATAAAAATAGCAGGCCAGCATTGGAGCACTTCCTTCCTGAGGCCCAATAACCTATGCTGAAAGGATACACACTGGTTTCCTTGACAACCATGAGAGATGACACTAGGGGGAAAAAACAGCAACAAAAGGACCATTTTTTGCTCAGTAAAATAAGGTCTGGCCTCAAGCTTGTGATACAGTGAATACAGAGTGCCTGACAGAGAGAGCGGGGAACCAGTTAGTAATTCTGCTCAGGTTCCAGTGACCTTGCAAAGCTGTTAATCCTTTTCATTTATTTTTGTTCTCAGCCTCTTAAAAGAAAAACCCTCAGTGAGCCTTACATTTTTAATAATTAAAAAAAAATGGAAAAGGTGATGCATGACCCTACACAAGGTTTATCTCTTCCATTAGCATGTCCACAAGACATTCTCATTCTTTCCTTCTGTTGCCTGGATCGCAGGATTTTTCACATTTTGTTTCAAAAGGCTTCTTTTTGTTTCCAAGCCTGTCATTCTCTGTGCTCAATTGTCCAGTAGGCAGCTGTTTTCAAGACACGGCCTTTCTAAATAAGAAGAAAACAAAACCCAAGAAAGGCCCCTGAAGATACAGTAGTACACTAGAGGCGCAACACAGTGGGCCAAAATACTTTAAAAACAAGTCATTTCCCTTGCCTTATTCAAATCGTCCATGATTACCATGCCACTTGCAAGAAGTGATGGAGAAGAAAGGTGACAAAAAAAAATTTTGTTTGTTTGTTTCATATGGTTATGGCATAACCATAGGACCTTATTCTTGTCACAATCAGCTTTCCTGCACCTTCCATCCCCTGCTTGTTTTTAACCCTCACTTGGGTGAATTCAACTTTAGATCGTGTGCTCCTTGACATAGGAACTTTCTCTGCTTGCCTTCATGGCATACCCAGCACATTTTGAGTCACTAGTGAAAAAAAATAGCCACTTAGCAAACAGCAGTATTAAGCAAGCATGCGGGGTTTTTTAGATAAAGATGCTTCCTCTTAAATTGGAAAACATACAACCTCATTCCAATCTCTCCTAATACCTCACTTCTGACTTCCTGCCAGGGAATAGGAATTAGAGAGGAAGCACAAACAAAAAACAGAATGGTACATACCTGTTTTACAATGTTATTTTGGTCCAAATAATCCTTTTACTCTCCCTATGCAAGATAGTTAAGCATTGATCTATTTCACAGATAAGTAAACTGAGGCACAGAGATGTTAAATCATTTGTCCAGAATTAGCCAATGAATCAGTTGCAGAAAAGAAAGAAATGCAGTGCCAGAGCCTTGACTAATCCCACCTAGAGCAGACCTTCTTCCCAAAGAAAGGTGAGTTATCAGCCTTTCAAATCTTAAACACATCACTTCCCAAAGTCCAAGAAACAGACATGAAGATCTAAGCTGGGACATAGGCAGACCATTCAAAATGTTCTTCAAAACCTTAGTTTTTATTTAAATGAGGAAAAAAGTTTTTAGCTGTTACAATTGCAAAAACCCCTTGAAGTCATGAAGTTCTATTGTTGCAGTGACTTCTGCCTGAGACATTAAACAACAGGTCTGAGGTGTAAGCTGCACTATTGATGTCAATAGGTGCTTACTCCAATGTCAAGCAAATATTTCATGTAAGAAAGACAATGAAGTGTATAAATAGGATCTATACATTATACTGAAATGGACCACATCACAGGTATGGAGAAGACAAGCTCCCTGAAATATGGCTTTCAGAAGTTTGGGATGGCTTTCAGAAGTTTCAGAAGTTTGTCTGAATTGAGCTAGAAACAACTAGGGACAACTATTCAGACACACTCTGCAATGTCCCAGGACAAATTTTCTGCACTTCTTATCCCATAAACCTTTTTAGGGCTTCTTCCTGAACAATGGATATGGATGTCTGAATGATTGCACTTTATCCTAGAATAAAATGGTTTCTCCTGAGACAAATACAATGTTTGTAGCCTCACTCCAGGACCATACTTTGGTTCACTGGGTGTAACAGACCATGGTAGAAAGACTTTAAAAAATGTTTTTAAATAAATTAAAAAGCACCCCCACACACGCTTATACATACTACACCTCTAAAACTGTACTTTTAGAAAAGCACTCTTATTGAAAGAAAACCTAAATCCCTGTATAAATCTGGATTTATTTTGGGATTAGACACTGGCTATCAAGTTTTGACATGTATTATACTCTGTAAGAAGGAAAGTGGGGCGAAGAAAGGTTTCAAGAACTCTCTGTTCTTTTGAAAGAAGATCCCTCTTCAACACCTAAACCCTTTGTGGCCTCTGCTTTTGACATACTGCAATAGATTATGTTTTAGAAGTTTTTGATTCTAGGCATATGTTAAATATAGCACATGCCTCCTCCTTTTACAACACCAAAAAAAAAAGTATGACATTCAATTCACTTCAAACAACTTCACATAGATATGGAGAGAAGTATCCTTTCAGGCAAAATGTCATCTCTGCTACAGAACATACGCAAAACATAATCTTTGCTTATTGTACCCTAGAAACTATTTATTTCCTACATGTGTCAACACAGGGCCAAATGCAAAATAAAATTCACCAAAGCCAAATACTGATGTAGTGGTAAAATCTGGCCTCCAGTGTTTCAAACAAGATGTAAAACCAGGGTCCTCATCACTTGCGATCATTAAGACTCTGGCATTTTTTGTTAAAAATACGAGCTGTTAAATTCAAGTATCCTGACGGAAATTCCACCCTTTGTTATTATATTAGGCCTGTTCACATTATGCCTTCAGTTTCAAGGGAATATTCTTCTTCATTTCCTTTTGGAAGTGAAAAGCTGTTTGTTGTGGCTATGTTTCAGGGGGGGTTAAGTCAGCTTTATATATCACCTAAGTCACTGGAATATTGTGAAGCCAGATTCTATAACACCGATTCCCAATGGCTGATATTCTGAAGGCAAAGGGGTAGCCCAAGGCTTGTATCAACCATGCAAGATAAATGAGGCTGTTTTGAGGGGATTTGAGAGACCTGGGAAGGCATTGTGGCTGCCTTTTATCCAGCCACTTAGACTAGGGCCAGAAATTACACATAAAGCTGTAAAAGCGATCAGAAACCAGTTTAAGCCTGTAACAGAACAGACATTCAGTGCTCATAATGGTTTCAAAATGGCTGAACCCAGCTTAAGACAGACCTGGATGGATGTATTATCAGACTTCACTGATTTAGGTTAAACTGGTTTATGAAATTTCTGTCCCAGATCCCCTCCCAACTCGAGTAAGTTGTAGTCCCCAAGCATCCGGGGTTACCTTGTGCCCTCCCTCCAACCCCCTTCACCAGGCAGGCAAGCTAGCCTCAGCTGGGCTGTCTGCTCCAGTCAAGCCAGGCTGGCCCTGTCCCCAGGCGGTCACAGAGCTGAGACAGCAATGCCTCTGCTCCTGAACCTGCGTCCTGCCTGCACCTCACCCGGTGGGGCAATGGGGGGAGGAAGGGGGAACAGAGCACCCCCTGCCCCCAAGCCCCAGTCTGGCCAGCTGCTCACCCCCTCCTCCATGCTTAGCCCTCCCCTGCAGGTGGGAGCTGTGGGCAGCCCCCCAGCACTGGGATGGGGACTGTTGTCCCCCCACACCTCTGGGTCCAAGCAGTGGCTGGACCGTGTGGGGTAGGGGTTGGGGAGGAAATCCCCCAGGTTTCTGCAGCAGGGGAAGCCACCACAGGTGGGCCAGGGGAAACCCCCTGAGGTGACTCCCCCCACGTGGGTAGCCCCCCAGCAACAAGACAGGGGCTCCTTCTCCCACCCTGTGGGGGGAGAGCAGGGGGTGAGGGGGTGTGCTCAGCATCTGACCAGGGATGGCCCCAGCTCAGCTGGGCTAGGCTTGGCTCAGCAATGGCTGACAGGCTGGGAGGCATGCTGTAGCACCCTCTGCCTTCTGGCCTGGGTCAGTGCAGGCACCTGGCTACCTTTCCCAACCGAAAATTGAACGTGAGTTCAGTTCATTATCGGTTCAGTCTATGCAAGTTAGAGAAACCTATGAAGCCTGAATCAATTCCTTCTTGGGTTTTTTGACTATCTATACTTAAGCTTTATTTTTGAAATTCTGACATAGAATCAAGCCACACACATTTTAGTATTTGCAGGATTACCTGCTATATGGATTAAGATGGGCTCTGCTGATTCACCTGCATAATTAACAGATCCCATGGCAACTGTGTAACCTGTTTGCATGTTTAATAGATCCTGTACTAGCTGCAATAACTCATCTCAGTTCTGTCTGGTAGCTGTGTTGTACAAAGTATTGCCAGTTAAGCAGCCAGATTTGTTGCCTGCTGCAAGCTTCCAGAGTCAAAGCTTGCTATCAGAAATGTTATGCACTCTTCTAATCAAATGCCATCCCTCATTCTCCAAGCTACAATTTGAGTTTGTGTATACTTTGCTGATCAAATGCACATTTCTTATGGACAAGATGTTACGCCATATAAACTTGACAGGATTTAAAATGACAGTATACACCTGCCAGGCATTTCTACTTTCCGGTCACAGCAGACAGAGGAGGCAGAGCTGAATTAAACCAAGTGTAAATGTTGAGCACAAGATCTGGAGAACTTGTTTTCCATGTTGCAAATACAGATGAGTTTTAAGTTCCATTACAGACAATATAGGAGATTTTAATTTTCAAAAACAACACAGATATTATACTATCAGTTAATTTTATAGAGGTAAATGTATATGCACGAAGGTTACAAATCTAAGCAAATATTTTGGTGGCAGGATAAAATATATTATAACTTGGATGAATATATATTTTCTTCAGCAGCTTCAAGCCATTTTAAGGTTACAAATTAGATTTTGCTTCCTAGGAAATGTATGAATCCTGGTCATCATATAACTGCCCCAAAATAATACTTATTAATAAGCCCTGTATAAAAGTTATTTCAGGTAAGTAGGTCTCAGGATCCCATCTCAGTTACATCAGTGTGAATGTGTAATAATTCCAGTAGTCTCAAGGCCTCTGTACTCAGTGACCAGGTACAGACATTATACTTTTACCAGTAGAAGTGATCGGAAACCACTCTATACCAGTAACAGAACAGAGTTTGGCAGACAGAACCAGTCTATACCCATAACAAAACAGAAGTCTGGCACATAGACAGGTATGAAAATGGCAGAACCCAGTCTAAGATTTGTGCCCCCCCAGGCGAAAGTGTGTTCTGTTCACTACCAATCTAAACTACGCTGCTTATAGAAACCTGCATAACTTAAATCAAAGCTGCCTTGAGCTTTTTTGAATGTCTGTACCTAGCCAATGGTTGTGCAGGATGAGTGTAACTTATACTGATTCAGCATGATGTGGAAGATAAACTTAGCCCCATCCAAATGGGAATTGCAACCATGTAGAATCCAAAGGGGCTTGTGCCCAAATACAATTCTGCTGAATCTGTTCCTGGAAAAGAGCTGGTGGGGAATGAAGTATAGCAACAAGGAAGACAACTATTTCATGTTATACTTTCTGGTTAGTCATTTTCCACAACTCCTTTTGCCATATTATGCAAGTTACAGCCCTTTTGCCCAACTTTGAAATCTCACATCAGTGCCAATAATACTTGTTTACCACCTGCTCACCCCAGTGGACCTACAACAGATCCACTGCTACCACATGTCTACAGTGCACTTCATTTACAAATTCCCCTTTCCACTGCCTGGTGAATGAAATTGTCCATGACTTCAAGGACCCTGCACCAAGCCGGCTTAGATACCAACCTGTACACTATTCATGTCAAGAGTACCCTACCAAATGCAAGAACCACCCGCAGGCCATGTACATCCACAGGGGGAACATTCCCTATAAATACTGCAGAACAGAGTGTGCAGCTGACACCTTCATTTGGCTTCATTGCTATTGCTGTCCCAGAGACTGCTGCTCCCCATTAACTGATAGTGGTGTTTGTCCAAATTAGGCCCTGTGTGTTTGTAGCGTTAACAATGTAAACAAGCAGAGAAGCAATCCATTCAATTTGGTGTCGGAGGGTAATATTTTCCATTTTGGAAAAGGGGATTATTCATGAGGTACCCTGTTTAGTCCCTTAAAGTAACCAGACAGATAAAAGGCTGTCTATTGCTAGTTTGTATACCAACAACATGATATTGCAATTTCAAGGAAAGAAACTGCAAACCAGATGTAAGTCTTTGCTACCAAGTCCAAATACCGCTTCATGCTGAATAATTTATAAACTCATCCACTCCAAAAAGAGGGTGTATCAATAAAACTGAAGATAATTAGCAAAAAAGCGATAGCTGAGCCAACTCAAAACCTCATATCTGAATACCACCAATTTTGTGGGGAATGGAGGGTAAGAATCTGATACCAGTTCCGAATATAAAATTTGCAGCTGGTCCCTGTATCTAGATGGCCCAATGAAAACTATGCCTCTGAACAACCTCAAATCTTTGAGGTTGAGGCAGGGGAGGTGGAGAATCAGGGGGAGCAGTTTAGAAAGGCAGATCTCAACATTTTTTTATTCAGATTGAATTTAACACTTTAAAAGTAAAGCTGTAAAATCTGGGGGGAGGGATGGAGAGCAGCAGGCCAAGCTCAAAATACTGCAGTCTCACTGTGGGAATTCTGGTGATTGAAATGCTAGAAAACTGACTGACATTACTAGTTCTGCTTAAGAACTTGACTGTAGCCCCATAAACACAATACCAAAACATGATGAAAAAAGAAACCTTTCAGTGAAGTATCAAAGTGGCCTACGCCCCATCAGCTCCATCCCCTTAGGCCAGTATTTCTCAACCAGGGTGCTGCAGCACCCTAGAAGGCTGTGATAATCTTTTAAGGGTGCCACACCCTCAGAACTGTTAGATGTTCAAACATTCGTGTTACACTTACATTACAATTACCTATGATTATCAATTTTTCCATTAAGGGTGCTGTTTCATGATATCAAATAACTGCTTACCAAACTGTTCATTCACATTATCGTCATTTACTGCAGCTAGTGTATAAGCACTAAAGATGTTAACACCATATTCTGTTTTTCCCCACAGCGGTAGTCAGACAGCTATTGTGCACACAAGGAAAACCCATAAGCATATTAGTCACCTTTGAAGCAAGTCAACAAGATTTCTGGCCACTCCTCTTTGGTCATGATCTGAATACTGCTTTGCTTCTAGTGCTGGAGTCTTACTATTCCCCAAAACCTTCAGGCAGGGATTATAATTTTTCCTTTTTCACTTTTTTTTTTTTTACCAAGTAAAAAAAGTTCATGCAGGAGGTTGGACTAAATGACCTTATGAGGTCCCTTCCAGTCCTACTTTCCTATGATCCTACATTTTCCAATGTAATTTAGACTGTAAAGTAGGAAAAACCCTATCCAGAAGGTGAAGCTTTAACACACCAAGGCCGTGATTCTCAACCAGAGTGCCACAGCACCTTGGGGTGCTGTGAGAGTCTTTAAGGGGTACCATGGGGTGCCACACAATATTAGCACCATTGGATGTGTTGACACCTTCATAAGATAAAGCCAAAGATTTCAAACTGGAATCCATAGCATCAAAAACATTCTAAGCTGCTGTGGTCTTTCGGATTCTTTGCAGCAGTAAAATGGCTCTATTGTTGCTCAAAAAAAGTGTGAAAACAAAGAGTTGGCATTTTCCGAGCGGTGCCTGGAGTCTAAAGAAGTTGAAAAGCCACAACTGCCTTAGGTCATGTGCAGCCGTCTTAGCACAGCACTAGATGCACTCCAATAAACTCTGCCTCATAGGAGTCATATCAGTGTAGGCATGCCCTTAGACATATGCTTCAAAACGGAGTGTTTTTGAAAATACCACTAACTTGCTTTAGGAACCTGTGTCTCACTGGAGATGAATGAATATGCAAGGAAGAAAAATAAAATCTTGCCCAAGCACTGAAGGGAAAGATGATGTCAGTTAGCACTACTACCCATAGTCTTTCTTTGCCCCTGTGCAGAGAACCAGACAGAGCTGCACCACTTACATTCTGCTTAAACCTTCAAAGTAGGATCATAGGAAAGTAGGTCTAAAAAGGACCTCATAAGATCATCTAGCTCAGCCTCTTGCTCAAGGCAGGATTCTCCCCATCTAAAACGTCCCATCCATATATCTGTCCAACCTGATCTTGAAAACTTCCAGGATGGAAATTCCACAAATATAGGTAACCTGGTCCAATGCTTGACAGGCCTTATATTCAGAAAGTTTCTCCTAATCTCCACTCTAAATTTCCTTTACTGCAGCTTGAAGGCATTGCTCATAGTCCTGTCCCCTAAGACTACAGAGAAAAGGCCATCTTCATTCTATCTGCAATCACCTTTCAGTTATTTGAAGATTGTTATCAAAGCCCCCTTAGTCTTCTCTTCTCCAGACTGTATACCCCTAGTTCTTTCAGCCTTTCTTCCTAAGTCAGGGATGGGCAATTATTTGGGCCCACAGGCCAGATAGGGAGTTTTGCTGAGCTCTCACAGGTTAGGTAAGAACCCCTCTCACGCCCTGCGTGCAACACCAAAACTCCCTATGTGGGATGGGACAACAGGTGTGCAGGGAGTGGTGTTCAGGAACAGGAGAGGAGGACAAGGCCAGGATCACAGGCAGAGTCAAGAGGTGGTGACAGCACAAGGCCAGGGCCTAGAGCAGAGCTGTGATTCACTGGCCGCATGCCCCTGTGATGGACACAGGTTCCACGGGCAGGGGCATGCAGGGAGTGGATCACAGCCCTGCCCCGGCCCTGGCCCTGCACTGTCACTGCCCCAAGATCCCGGACCTGGCCCAGACACAGATCCTCATCCACCTGGCCACACAGCTCCTAGCTAGTCTCTATGGAGACCCCAGGATCATGAGGCAGTGACAGTGTGGGGCCGGGGCAGAGGCACAATCCACTCCCTGCAAACCCCTGCCCACAGAACCCACATCCATTGCAGAGCCATGCGGGAAGCACATCAAGGCTCTGCCCTGGGCCCTGGCCCCACCCTGTCACCACCCCAAGATCCTGGGGTCTGCCTATCCCCTCCTGTCCATCTTGCTCCTGGACACCACTCTCCACCTGCCTGTGGCCCCATCCCAGCCACACAGCTGAGCTCTCTCCCTGTACAGGTCCTGCCCCAAGTGGTAAGAACAGAGCGGATGGGCCAGGGTGCCTGAGCAGTGGGGCTGGGTCTAGCAGCAATGGAAACCAGAAGGAGCTGCTACTGCCAAGGCTGCTGAGAAATGGAATCCAGCCAGCACACCCGAGCCCTGCTGCATGCCTGGGGTGGCAGGGCCATGGCCTGGGCCACCCCCTGCACCTGGGCCAGGCAGGACTGAGGGACCTACTATGAGCTGTACAAAATCCTTCAGCAGGCTGGAGCCAGCCAATGAGCTGTATTTTGCCCACCCCTGTCTTAAGTCATGCTTTCCAGCCCTCTAATCCTTGTTTGTTGTTCTCTGCTGGACTTCTTCAATCTGTCTGCATCCTTCTTGAAGTGTGGGAGCCAAAACTGGACTCCAGGCGAGGCCTCACCAGGGCTAAAAAGAGTGGAAGAATCATTTCCATTGATTTGCAAGTGATGCTCCTGTTAAGACACTCCATTCAGTATACTGTTGACCTTCTTTGTTGACTCATATTCAGCTTATGATCTACTGTAAACCCCAGGTCCAACTCTGCAGTACTAAAGCCTAGCCAGTGACTTCCCAGTCTGTATTTGTGAATGCAGTTATTTTATACCAAGTGCAGGACTTTGTACTTGTCCTTACTGAATTTTATCTGGTTAAATGCGGACCATTTTTTTCAGTCTATCCAGGTCATTTTGGATCCTAGCCCTAACTTTCAGAGTGTGCAATTCCATCTGCAGATTTGCTAAGTGTTCACTCAATACTATTGTCCAAATCATTAATGAAGACACTAAGCAATACTGGACCCAGGACATTACCCTGGGAAGCCCCACTTGATATCTCCTCCCAAGTAGACATGGAGCCATTGATGACTACTTCTTGAGCACAATAATCCAACCAGCTATGTATCCACCTTACAGTACTTTCATTTGGTCTCTATTTCCTTAGCTTGTTACTGAGAAGAATGTGGAATGTGGCAAAAGTCCTGCAAAAGCCAAGGTATATCACTTCCACTACTCTCCTCCCAACCACCAAGCCTGTCACCATGTCATACAAGAAAATAAGGTTTGTCGGGCATGACTTGCTCTTGGTGAATCCATGCTAGCTGTCCCTGATTACTGTGTTCTCCTCTAAGTGTTTCACAATAGATTTCTTGAGGACTTGCTTCATGATTCTTCCAGGTATTCATTAGTCTATGATTCCCCAGATCCTCCACCCCTTTCTTAAATGTGAGTACTATATTTGCTCTTTTCCAGTTATCCAGGACCTTACCCAACCTCCACGAGTTCTCATGGAGGATATCTAATGTCTCTGAAATTACCTCAGACAATTCCTCCAGAACCTTCAAGTGTATCCCATCCACCTCTACCAACTTTTCTAAATAATCACTAATTTGTTCTGCCATTACTCTAGTCTGGTTGAATCCTTCCCTATCTTGCTGCCAATTGCACTTGTCATCTAGTAGCTGCCACTATTTGTGAAGACTAAAGTAAAAAAGGCATTAAATACTTCACCTTTCTCTGCATCACCTGTATCTAGATTGTCACCTGTATTCCATAAGGGACCTATGGTTTTTTTGGTCTTCCTCGTACTCTTGACATACTTGTAGAACCCCTTTTTATTGTCTTTTATGTCCCCTGCCAGGTGTATCACAAATCATGCCTTGACCTTCCTAATTTTCTCCTTACACGCCTGTGTGATACTCTTATACTCTTTCCTAGCAATAAGACCAAGGTTCCACTTTTTATAGGATTCCTAAATAAGTTTTAAGTGGGATTTAAATGAGACAAAACATTTGTGTAGGCTCTTTTCACTGAACAGAGTTTTAACACCTGTGCACAAGACAGACAACAGTTCGGGGGGCAGCTGTTCAATGCCTCATCATTCCTTTCTGTGCACAGTCCCAAACCTGAATTCAATACTGTTTTTTTCTCTGAAAAATTCTCTACTGCTCATCAGTGCAGTGGCTGAGCATCCATATGTGGTCATGATGCCCTTTTGGTATCAGAAAAGATTACCATCCCCATTTTACAACTTCAGAACCAAGACAGAGAAATCAAGAATTCAAGGCATGTCTGCACTGCTTCAAACAGGACTAGAAAGTGCCACTGTGAAGCACACTATATCCACTCTGCCATGCTAGCTGGCAAAGCTCTCTGTTTCAGACACTTTTATAAGTGTACACACAGTACAGGCCTAACAGCAGTTACACTGCAGTTTCTCAGGGCAAAAGACACACAAAACAGCCATCCAATGCTTCACTGACACACTTCATACTACAGCCCAGAAGAGAGAGTTATATAAAATGAAACAGAAGAAAAACCCACAAAATCCCAGGGTCCGAGACCAGTCTCAACTACATAAGTAATCTTTCACTAGGTCTCTTCCTTACTAACTACAACTGTTGTCATAAATCACAAAATGATAATCTCAGACCTACACCAAGTAGCTACACAACCTGCCTGAATAATGTAGGAATCCTAAAAAGAGATAAAAAAAAAAGTAAGGGTGATATTTTATTCTTTTCCAGTCATCTTAATGTCTAGATTTGGTCATCTAAATGGTCATCTAAGCCCCAGAAATGCTGCTTACACACTGTCAAAATTCTATTCCTGTGTGCATAGCGTTGTACATGTGGAGTACTACATATACACCCAGACTGGGCATATGCACTGGCGAAAAAAATGAGAGAGAGATTTATCATCTTTTCTCCCAGTAACTCAGTGGCTATGGCACTCACATAGGAAGCTGGAGGTCCTGGACCCTTGTTACTTTATCTTGAACTTACTTTGTCTGACATCCCAGCACAGTACTCTTTCTACTACAGCACAGGTCAGCCATTATCCAGGGTTTCCTTTGGCACTTCCTGTAAGGCTGCCCTTCCATGAAAAAAATGTGCGGGACGAGAAGGAAGGGAACAGGCTGGAAGATGTGTGGCTCAGTGTTGTGGCTGCCCATCACTCTGTATGAGAAATGTGCTTCCCCGCTGCACTGCCTTGCAGTTTTTACAATGAGTGGCTAGTGACTAGTGGCTCAGCCTCAAAAGGGACCAATTGAACTAGTGTTCTTAGCCACTGAATTATGAGTCCTGAAATTAAGCCCAGTAGTCATGAGTTTTGGTCTACTCCATTTCTGGGCATTTAAGGCCACTATATCAAGTCCACAGAATGACTTGTGTCCTGGCCAGTACTGCATATGCCCAGTCTGCATGATTGGAGTCATGCATAAATCATCTTCATGCGGAAGGCTACACACCCAGGACTAGAACGCCATTCTATGCGTAAGGGGCATTTGCCACTTAGACAACCAAAAATTCCATGGAGATGACCAAATCTGGATGCTTAGATGACCAGGAAGGGAATAAAACATCAGCCTAATGGCTTATATGATACGTTTTGCATCATATATACAGGCAAGACAAAAACCCTGAGAATAGTGAGGGACAGACTCCTAATCTCAGACTTGCCCTACACCAGCCAAAGCAGCTGGAGAGAAGCAGGCACCTCCCTCTCCCCAGCAAAGGCAATGCTGCTCCTCTGATGTATCCTCTTAAGGGATCCCTGGAAGGAGTTTTGGCTCAGCCAGGCAGAGTACTCAGAGAACTCCAATGAAGAACAGTCCTTTGGTGCATATGCCAACATACTTCTCCCTCAAAGAATCTAGCCGACAGCATGCAAAAAGATAGAGCCCCATCACTATGGGATTCATATATTCTAGAAATGGAAATCCTCATACCTTCAAGCATATCTGATTACCAGTAACAGATATAAACTTGTGCAACTTATCATTTATACAGCACACCATTATACATTCAGTATTTTTACTGTGAATTGCACAAAGGAGATAAAAAAAGGAAAGAAAAAGAATGCAGCATCTCAGTTCAGAGGAGGTTTCTAGTAAATAAAGAAAACTATCGCTTGATTGATCGTAATTATTATTTTAGGTTTTGCAGGTGTGCTGGGTACTTCACAGAACAGGTAACAGACAGGTCCTCTGCCCCAAGGAGCTTGTACAGCTCTTATTAAAGTCCTCTCACCCAAACATGCTCAGACAAGAGCAGCATTTTCAGGTAGGGACCATCATCCTGAAAGATCCTTGGGACTGTTTATTTGCTATTGTTAAAAATTTATATTACATTGGTGCCCAGAGGCACCAGGGGCCCATTATGCTAAGCACTCCCCAAAACATGTAAAGACATATTCCCTGCCCTGAAGGGTTTTGTAACATAAGCTTTATTCATTTCATCAGCTTGAACCCAAAATTCCTGTTGTCTTCCAGGACAATATGAGGATATGGCCTCGTGCCCATTTACAGAGCTAGTTAAAAATACCTTTACTATGCAAAAAAAAAAAAACAGACAAAATGTTTTTGAGATTTCACAGCTAAAATTATTTGGAAAAAAACCCCAAAAAACAAAAACCATAAGCAAAGGTTGGTCATGTTTCAAATTGCAAGTTTCATTTCAATTCAGTTTTCAGAAACTGACAGTTGTAGGGTTTTTCCAGCCTCCAACTTCTGTCTTTCAACAAGGCAGGGGAGGACAAGTGGAGAAAAAAAGACAAAGTTGAGGGAAACCTGAAATCCAAAAACTGTTTTTAGTAACGTTTTCAAAAGCAAAAAGGACATTACAATTTAGAAAAAAAAAATATTAGTTTTTTCTTAGTTTGAGTTTTAATAATTTTTTTAACCTTTCATCAAACTGTTTACGTGAAACATATTGATAATGCAGGTTTCCCTCACCAACCACTGGGGTTAAGTTCCTGAATGTTCCTGTGGTTTGCAAAACCAAGACAAGACAAAAGGCTTATGTGAAATATGGCAGGGGGCAAGCTGATGTGAGGCCACGGAAAACCATGGTTACTCAAAACTGTATACCTATACCATGGTAGCCAAAATGGTATATAGAATATTAAGCGTGGTTACTCAAAACCGTGGTTGGCAAAACCATGGTTGGTGAGGGAAAACTGTATTTATAGATTCATAGATGCTAGAGTCGAAAGGGACCTCAACAGATCATCGAGTCCGACCCCCTGCATAGGCAGAAAAGAGGTCAGATGACCCCTGCCAGATGCCCATCCAGCCTTCTCTTAAGGACCCCCAAGATAGGGGAGAGCATCACCTCCCTTGGAAGCCTAATCCAAATTTTGGCCACCCTTACCATGAAGAAGTTTTTCCTGATATCTAGCCTAAATCTGCTCGCTGTCAGTTTGTGACCATTGTTCCTTGTGACTATTGTATTTTTGTGTGAATGTTTTTTCAGTCCAAAACATTTGACCAGTTCTACCCATTGCCAACAACTGTAAGTAACGAATAGTGGAATTCCTTCACGCATTGCTGAAGCAAAATCACCTCTGGTAGCTGCTTAACAGCATATTACTACACTGCATAATTTAGGAAAAGAAATAAAGAAAAATATGTGAAATTGAAACCATTGTAGGCAGGCAGAATGTAATTACCCAGAGCATAAACTGGGTAGAACTAATTCCACATACTTTGGGGAAAAACAGAGTCATGCAATTTATGAGATTTCTTTTTTAATATTCTTAACTGCTTAGCACTTCAGGTAGTTTATATTTTTCAAAGAAAGTAGTTCTACAGCAAAGCAGTGGCACACAGGTTCAGAAGGAGGTAATAATAATGACTGTCAATCATATTCAAGTACAACTCCTGAATGGTTAGTGGATGGAAATTGGGGGTCCTGGTTTTCTCTGTTTTAAAATGACAAATTCTCTGATTAAAAATCCCTCATTTCCCCACCCCCACAGTTCCCCACCCCTGCTGGTGCCCTTGACTCACCACCCACAGCCCCCTGGCCCTGCTGGTGCTCCCCACCTACAGTGCCCACTTCCCTGCTGATGCCCCTCACTCCCCATCCACAGCCCCACCACCACCCCCCGTCTCCCCAGCCCTACTGGAGGGGGCTCCCAGCTGCCAGGGCTATGAGGCAAGGGACCTGGGTCTGCAGCCCCCCGCTGCAGTGCCTGAGCCCTGGCTGCCAATCACAGGAAGCAGCCACTGCGGCAAAGTGGAGAATGGAGCCCAGCTCCCCCCTCCTTCATAGATGGCATAGCCAGAACCCATGAAGCCTGTGGTGGGGAGCAGCTGTGGGCTGCCTGCTGCAGGCTCAGGGCTCCCCACTCTCCTGCTTTCCCTCAGGTGCCCCCACAGCCCAGCGGGTGGGACCCAGTGCAGCATGGCAGAGTGGGGTGGGGAAGCTCGATGCCATCACTGTGAGCCAATTGCCGCCCTAGTGAAGTGCCCCCTGCCTGCCCAGCAGCAATGGGGGTGGTAGCACCAAGTTGTGCCCCTTGCTGCTGCTGGTCGGGCAGGGGGCACAATGCCATGGCAATGCAGGGCTCACGGTGATGTCATCAAACTTCCCCACCTGGCCCTGCTGGCTCCCACCTACTGGGCTTTGGAAGCCCCAGGGGGAGGGAGCCAGAGTCCAGAGCAGGCAGCCCACACCCACCCCATGCACAAATCTGGAGTTCATGTGGCCCCCATGCCCTCTCCAGAGTGCGCACAGTGGAAGGGAACCAGCCGTCCCCCCCCACCTCCCCCCACACAAGCCACCCATGGCTCCATCCCACTCCCTGACTGGCCCTGCAGCTGTGCATTCTGGCCCTGGGCCCCATGCACCACCCAACTCCCTCCCTAGGGGGGCCTCAATCTCCCCTGCCAGATTTACCTATGGGAGCTACTCTCCAGTCTGCCTGGCAGCCATGAGTATGTGTAAGCACGCACATGCAGATGGTGCCCCCTGCCTGACTGCCATCCTCCCACTCCCTCAGCCCCTTGCAGGCTGGAACTCTGCCAGTCTACAAGGGGAAGCCCACCATTCCCTGCATTGTTCTCCTTTAAAGTAAGAAATCCAGGTTTTTCTCCTTAAACTGAGAAAATCCAGGTTTTACTATGTTTTTTCTGTAGTGAACAGAAAGTCCAAATCCCTAATGAAGGTGGTGGAGTACTGGGAGGATGGAAACTGTTGGTACCAGTAGATTATCCATTCAAAATAGTTTAACGTGCAACCTGTAGTGGATAGTAGCAGGCTGCATGTTCTGGGATACTACAACCGTACTGTACAATAACACTAACATTAGTCCCAAGTCAGTCCACACACAAAATTAATGCACATTAACACCTACACATGTAGATGCTGGCCTATCCCACTTACTTTGCAGTAACTTATGTATTCAATATTTCTGTCACGGTTGCAATAGAAAAGAGTAGACTTTTTTGTCTATAACCTGAACGAACTCTGTCTTGCAAGAATGCACTTATCTCCTGACAATAACTTCCACTGGTGTAGATTATTCCTTTGTTAGTTCCACACTTGGGATTTGGGTTCCACCTTTATGGAGGCCTTGAAGGTGAAGAGCTGTGGACATGTCTACATGTGAGCTTTTAATGCTTATTTAATGTGCATTAAAGTGTCACTTAAAAAAACAGTGCCAGTGCCTATACATGTGCCAGACGTCTGCTCCAACATGCACTAATTAGCATGCAATGGAGCACATCTATTAAGCCTCCATGTCATATCTATTCAGCATCCCCTTGCTTCAAATGGCGACAGGGGCACTCATCAAACGAGCTTTGGTTCAAGCGCCATGCCACCATTTTGAAGTGCAGGATACTGACTTCATGTGGCGCTGCAAGTTGCTCTGAGAACAATTCTAATCAAAGTACCCCACTTCACTCCAGAGTACATGTATAGAAGCCCTCACAATGGAGGCACTAGATTTAATGTGTATTAACTAAAGCGCATTAATGCACATGTAGACGCATCTTGTAAGTAGCTGTTTTCCATCAAAAACATGCTCAAAGGAAGCTACTTACATAATATGTGTGAAATCATCCATCCTGTGCAGTGAGTCAGAATTGTTCTATGCACTAGTGAAATCCTCAAAGTAAAGCTTCAACAGGATAGTACATAAGGTGGTTCTACAAATTACTGTACCAGGGAGTAAAAGAAATGCAGAGCAGGTAAGCGATGGGCAAATATGAAAGTAGTAAAAGCCCCCTCTCTTTCTTGTACAGCAGCACCAAAGAGAGTGCGTGCTACACTGGTGCAATGGTTCCTAATCTTCACATTCCAGAATGCAGTATGTCCCAGGGACAACAAGCGAAACGATCCAGGAACCGCGCCCATGGGACCCTGCAAGGACAGATACAAAAGGAAAAATAAAAATGGTTACTTACCTGTAGGGGAGATAACACCAGAGGGGCAAAGGAGAGAGCCTGCATGGTTCACGAGCCATGCCTTTATTCAATTAAGGCCAGCGCGTGACGTCAGAGGGAATCACCAGCCAGTGAGAATAAAGGCAGGTGCCAGCGAAGAAGCCGGAGGAGCAAGAGAGGCGGAGGAGGCTCCTCACGCCGGTAGCATGCTGTGCCGTCGTGACAAAAGGCTACCTGGGCTGGGAGTGGCACCGGAGACTGCAGGAGCTCCCTGCACCAGTAGAAATAAAATTGAACCCTGGACAGGGGAGAGAGCTTGGGGCAATGAGCTCCGAACACCGTTGAGGGAATGCAGCGTTGGAAGTTCCGGTCGGCGGAGAGACAAGGACAGAGACCCGGGGAGAGAGGCTGCGTCCAACCCTGGGGATACAGAAGCTCATCTGCCTGGTCACTCCCAGGTATTGAACCGTGAAGACAGGCTGGGGATAAAGAAGAAAGGGAGACGTCGGGGGAGCGACATCGGGAAGAACCTTGCCAGGTACAGGCAGGAGAGCTGAGTGGATCAGCTCCTATGACCCTGGAGTTTCGGGTCTTCTTTTCTTTTCCCCCTTTTTTTTCCCCCTTTCATTGGTGCAAGGGTGCCTGAATAGGCCTCAGGAACAGAACCTGCCAGTAGCAGGGGACTCTGGACACAGAGGCCAAGCTAATTCACCATCCCACTCACAGGAGATGAGAGGACAATAGCCTAGAGCCTCGAAGAGGCAACCAAGCTCGGGAACACCCATGCTGGAGGAACAGCCGCCTTAAGACGCAGCATCCCATCGGAGGTTGGCGTGAGTCTTGGGGTGTAGGGGAGGTGGAGCCTCATAAACATCTGGCTGGCAACGTGAACACTCCTGAGGATCCTCTGGAGGCTACTCCCTCCACTGGTATAATATTCAAAGTCATGGCAGATGAGTTTGGGGGTGGTCCTTGAGGCAACCAACATCCACCTCAGGGGTTTCAGGAAGCTTCGGTGCGGACTAAGGCAGCACATGAGCGGGCATTTGAAGCCAGACGGGTGCACAGTACAAAACATTTTATGACCTTTTATCCTCTGTAGGCAGCATGTCCCTGGCCACTACCTTTTAGACATCTTCTGCATGTAAGACAGCTCTCTCAAGACCAGCTTTTAGGTCTGGTTTGTATGTTGGCTGCTATGCTATTAGAACATCAAAGTAATGGAGTTTGAGGCACTAATAGCATCTGTAGGCATGTGACCTATGCCATTAATACAACAAAAATAAAATATCATGCGTCAAACATGCCTTCTTATGAGCACAGAGGCAGAAAGGGATCTTGGAGTCATTATTGATTCCAAGATGAAAATGGGCTACCAATATGACGACGCGGTCAGTAGGGCCAACTGCACCTTGTCATGCATCCACAGAAGCATCACGAGCAGGTCCAACAAGGTGATCCTCCCCCTCTAGGCGACATTGGTCAGGCTGCAGTTGGAGTACTGCATCCAGTTCTGGGCGCCGCACTTCGCATGGTCAGGGAGCAGCAGGACAGGCCCTACAAAGAGAGACTATGGGACCTGAACCTGTTCAGCCTCCACAAGAGAAGGCTGAGAGGGGATCTGGTGGCCATCTATAAACTTACCAGGGAGGACCTGCATGGAACGGGAGAGTTCCTGTTCCCCAGGGCACTACCAGGAGTAACTAGGAATAACAGCCACAAGTTGGTTGAGAGTAGGTTCAGGATAGCTATCAGGAGGTACTACTTCACAGTCAGGGTGGCTAGGATCTGGAACCAACTTCCAAAGGAGGTGGTGCTCACTCCTACCCTGGGGGTCTTCAAAAGGAGGCTGGATAATCACCTAACTGGGGTCGTTTGACCCCAGTACTCTTTCCTGCCCGTGGCAGGGGGTCGGACTTGATAATCTGCTCAGGTCACTTCCAACCCTATCAACTATGAAACTATGCTTCAAGGTATATAGCAGTTATGGTTTTAGTCAAAGGAAAAAAACACCCTCCCCCTCATTGTATTGTAGAATTGCAGTCATGAGAGTTTTCATCGTTATCCAAAGTATGGATACAGGACAATTACAGAGAAAAAATAGCAGACAAGATAGGACATTGGTCTGATCTAGTAAAGTGTTTCCTTTGTTCCTTATATTCCCTAAAAATTTGAAAGAACATGATTCTGATCTATGTAAAGTGATTGCTTCAGACTTAGTAACACTAGGGAGAGGAGGCCTAGAGTAATAATGTTTTTAGAACAGTACAGTGAATTGTAAAGAACAGCCCACACACTCAAACTGACAATAGCTCTACTGGTCCTTTGCATATTAGCCTAGTAAACATTTATTATTTCCTATGGCCCTGTTTTTAATTAAACTAAAACAGTCAATACCACGCTGAAAAAGGCCAAGCCACAAGAGGAAAAGGCAGCTAATCCTTTAACATTTAAACTCAACAAGTGCTTCATAATTTTCAGGTCTTATAAAAGAGCCTTTTAAGGTAACATGGAAAAACCCAGGGTATTTTCCATTTTTGCAGCAAAAAGATACAGCATTTAATAGGGGAAGAATGCAAAACAGTCACAGAGGGCACAACTGTCTACTATATCTGTCTTAGGTTGGTATAACACCATCAAAACGAGATGGGACTGCTGTTAGAGTAAGGAACTACTCAAAGTAAGTAAAGGTGGAACAAACAGATCCTAGCCTAGTTGAAGCTAAAAAGAAAAGTTCACATTGTTTAAAGACAAACAGAAAAGCCCACAGTAAGATTTGTGGTTAAGACAAAAATAAACCCATCATTGAATCTCTCAGGGGACTGTACTGGCAGTTTACACTGTAAGATTAAAGTTAAATATTGTGGGTCTGGTTTTGCACCTTCTATGCTGCTGAGCACATGCTCAAGTGAACAGCACATTCTTCAGCTATTTGCATGAGAATGTGCTTATCAACTAGCAGGAGAATTGCCCAACTGGATGCTACAGTTACATATCATGCTACAGATGAGGACTGTACAAACTCTGAGTAGCCAGGGACCGAGCCGCAGGTCAAGGGCCATATGCCATGTGGGATGTCCAGACTCCTGGCTCCCACCCCAGTTGACTGAGTGGACTCCCTGGACCCTTCCACCATGAGAGCCACAGGCACAAGCCCCCCCTGCTGCATGGATCCCCAGCACAAGAAACCCAGCCCCCACCATGCTGGCTGCGCCACCCAATTCCTACGGGCAGAAGCAGGCAGCAGAAGCCAGAGAAGAAAGAGGGATCTCAGACTTCTAAGCAAGCAGCACAAGTGGTGGGGGAGTAGCAGCTAGGCATGAGCCTGCAGGCTGCATGTTAACCTGCAGCCCACAGGCCACAAGTTGGACAGCTCTGCTGTAGATGAACCAAATGAGATATGGGTTCATGCAATTCTTAGTCATATTAGTAACCCTTAGCCTTTTGTTTGGCCCCTTAGACTTCAGTGTGTTCCTTGCTTGAGTAAACACTGCAGAATCAAACCCATTCTGAACAATAAATTATATCCCTGCAATGCTTTACAGCATTTCTCAGTTTGGTGATGAATCATCTCTAGACTTTTGGACCATTCTTCTGGCTGTGTGTTATGTTCATAACTCAGCTGCTGTTCAACTTACCAGATTTATCAAATACTTTTAACTATTCCCCTCTAGCAGCTTTAAAAGAGAAGTCCAAACAGGAAACAAAAACAAAACGCAGAATCCACTGAGAAATTCTGCAGCATGAATATAAAACACCATATATTTCCAAAGATATTGGATAGAAATTCTTACTGTTATGGCCATAATGTCCTGTTGGTTTGTACTACCCCCTTCCTAAAAGCTTCAAAAAGAAACTAAAAGGACTTCAGTGCTAGCAATTAGAGAAGATCAAGACTGTTACAGGTTTTTCCCCCTTTCCTTCTTAAAGACGCTACAAAAGCAGCTTTTTTCCAGAATAAAGGATGTCTCAAAATTCAGAAACATCCCCAAAGCAATCAAGAGAACAAATATATATTTTTAAAAAGAATAGTCTTCCTAGAGAAGTGATTGCAACCCTACTTCTGGAGACATTTGAAGCTATTGGGAGAAAGATGAACTTCAAATGTATTACCATAAAGGCATAATTACAATGAAATGCAAAACCCACTTCATTTCAGGGTTTGTTCATTGAAAGGTTTGAAGTAGACCATTTCATACAAGTCTAGTTGTCAACAAAGTATTTGGCAGTCTTCACCTAAAGGTATCAAGCAATGGGGTTTCCACCTCTAATTCTAAGAGATATTTTTCTCTTCCCAGGTGTTTTTGCTGCTTTTAAGTTGGAGTGCATGTATAACTCTACTTAAGATTTGGGCAAATGAAATAAAAGCCTCAAAGCAACTCCCAGATCCAAATGATGACATCCACCTGACCTTTACAGGAAAATGGCTAATTTCACATAGTTTCAACAATGAATTACATGCTCTGCCCAAAGAGATGTATGAAAAGTTATCAAACTCTTTGGATAAACAAAACCTGTAAACATTTGGAAGAGTTTGCTCCCATATTGAAAACTAGCAAAAGACAAGGTTTTGTCCTAACATAAATGGGGACCAATTTCCTTTGACCTAAAAGGAAACTTAACCTGCTTGTGACAGGTCTAACTGTGGCCTACAAGCCTCCTTTACACATTACAGGTATTGCACAATTAACTGGTTAACTGCACAATTAACTTAGACCAGCTACATGTTCAAAGTGTCTATCACGCCCTAAAAAGATCCAACCAGCTATAAAGTTAGACCTCAAAACAAGTGTACTAACTTTATAGTTGGTTGCTATTCAGCTTTAATTTGCACATGTAGCAGGGTCTTCCCTGTGGCTAAGAGCCCAGTCAGCTGACTAAGCTCCCAGCCACAGGGGTGCACCATACCCAACCAGGGCTGGGAGTCCTGCAGCTAAGGGGACTCTCAGCCCCAGGGTCCTGGAAGCCACAGAGCATGGCTGCAATTTCCAAGCTATGGGGTTGCATGGAGCACCCCTGAGCCTAGGAGCTCGCAGCCGCTGCGATTCTGCTCCCCCTTCTCTAGCAATAAGGCTTGATGAGATCTAATGTGTGATCCCAAAATCACACCTTCCACCATGCATGTGTCATGGTAAGAGGCTTGATTGTGTGCAATGTGCTTTACCCACATGTGTAGAGAGGCCACAGTGTCTATAACACTGGTCACCAACCAGTGGGTCTCGATCCACCGGTAGATCTTGGAGTCGATCCAAGACTAGGTCGGGGGGCTGAGTGCCCGTGTGTGTGTACACACATGCCGCAGCCCAGCAGGTCAGTCTGTGGGAGTGGGAAGGGGTGGGGGTAGATTGAGGCCCCTGCAGTGAGGGACAGTACCACAGAGGCAGGAGCAGGGGTAAGTTGAGTGGGGCCCCAGCCGGGTGGGACTTACCTGCTGGAGAGGCTCCCCCCCAAATGTTTTCTCCTTCTGCCTTGATCTGCACCCCCAAGGTGGTGCATGGTAGATCTTGGGTTGCTTTTAAATGCTAAAAATGATCTCCTACTTTAAAAGGCTGGAGACCACTGGTCTACAAGTACTCCATAAAGAGAGAATCTGATTCTCCACTGTTACTATAACTGATTTTAAGGAAGTTACACTAGTATTACAAAATGTGCTTTAGCTTGTTTGGATATGTTCAATACACAGTATTACCACAGCTTTTAGTACACTGTTAAGATCCTTATATAAACTCTCATATATAACTATGGAACAGGCACATCTGCATGCCAAATGACTTAAGCTAGTGCCTACAAGTTACCCTGAATGCTTAAGTATCCTAGAAAGATGGGAAGAGTTTGAGAAGAAGGATACTTTTGCCCTGGTTGACAGCTAGCAAGGAAACTTCTGCAGGAAAAATTTATGCTGCAGTGAATCATATGCATGTTTTGACGGAGGGAAGTTCTGCCAGACTAAGGAAAGAAAGATTAATTTAGCTGGTTTATCCTTTCTCTTGACTTCCACACAGAATAAAACAGTACCTTGTTACAAAAGCTGACCACATCCTGGCTCGCCTCCAGGAAGACACTGGTGTATGAAGTCTGTATATCAGAAAGCACTTTGTCTTAGCCAGGATGTGGTCTGTCTTTGTAACAAGGAATATGTAAATGAGTTTCCCGTGAAACCTTGCAAGAGACTGTAGCAAATACCACTTGTCCCTCCAGGAGACATAAAAGAACTGTAACTACCTCAAAGCAGAACAAACAACATAAGAAAGGAAGGGAAAACATCCAGATTTAACCAGATTAACACTAACAGCTCTCCTGAGGAAAGACTCCCTGAAGAGTAGAGTTCAGGGAATTATTAGTAGTCATTAACCAACTTCCTAGTTTGTGATATACATCACAGTGAAAAATGCAACTCTGTAACTTTTCACAAGAGAATATTTTGAAGGAATGTCTTTTAAAAAAGGTAATAAATCAGTTACAGAGCAAACTGGACTTTTCAGATTTATTTTGCCACTAAACATAAAAGCTAAGAAAGAAGCTATAGTGAATAACCATAGAGAGGTAAGTTTTCAGAAGGATGGTCTCTTTTCTGCTAGCATAAATGACACCCACAAATTCTTATTCCATAGTTTTTTGTCCTTAAAATCAGTTGTGGCCACCAAAATGCAAGGAAACTTTTTGCTAATGCAAGTGTACAGTACTTGCAAAGTTTACATTAAAGGAGAGAAACAAGGTATAGGGGATTATAGTAGAAAAGTTCTATGGGCACCTATACATATGTCCACTGCCTGCTCTGATGTGTTCTAATTAGAACACATCAGAGCAGATTCAATTAATCAAGTCTGCTGAAGCATGCTAATTAGCACACTGAATTCACATGATGCTGAATACACAGGTTGGACTAACTGGTTGGACTAACTTGAATACACAGGTTGGACTAACTGAAACCTGGTGGGACCCTACTCATGATTGGGCAGTAGGCCTTGAGGGTTACAGGTTGTACAGATGGCATAGAGTGGGGGGAAAAGTGGGGGGTGTTGTTCTCTATGTTAAGGAACAATATACATCCTCTATAATCAAGATGGGCTCAGAGAAGGGCCAAACCAAGGTACTGTGGGTCAGGATACAAGAGGATTGGGGGGAAAGGGACTAGGTAGTGGGGGTCTACTATAGACTGCCACACCAGGAAGATGGGCTAGACCTGGAATTCTCCAGACAGCTCTCAGAGGCCGTACGGTTGAGAGGGATGGTTGTCATGGGTGACCTAAACTACCCTGACATCTGCTGGGAGGAGCAGTCAGCCAAATCTAATCGCTCACGTAGGTTCTTAACCTGCATACAGGACTGCCACCTAATGCAGCAGGTATATGATCTCACTAGGAGAAATGCCTTGTTGGACTTGGTGTTAGCTACAGGGGATGACTTGGTGGGGAACCTACAGGTACAAGGTCACCTAGGGGATAGTGAATTCACTATCCAGTGAAGGATGGGTAAACTAACCAGCAGGGATGAAGTGCTAGACTTCAGAAAGGCTTACTTCAGTGTGCTCAGGACATTAGTTAGTGAAGCATTAAAGCTCAAGAGCATTGGCAAAATGGGGGTCCAGAAAGGGTGGTTGTTCCTCAAGGGAGCAACCCTATGGGGGTAGAAGGAGACAATCCCATTGTGCATAAAAGGGGGCAAAGGGGCCAAGAAGCCCTTTTGGCTGAACAGGGAAGTCCAGGAAAGCCTAAGGGCAAAGAAAGAGATATACAGGTTGTGAAAACAGGGGGTAGCTACGAAGGAGGAGTATACCTCCCTGGCTTGCACTTGCAGGGAATCAGTTAGGAAGGCCAAAGCAGTAGAATTTAGGCTGGTGACAAAAATTAAGTACAACAAAAAGTCCTACTTCAGGTCTATAGGGAGCAAAAGGAAGGTGCAGGGTAGCATAGGACAAACTAGGGCAATTGGTGACAGAGAGGGCGGACTCTGGAAAAAAAATCATTAAGGATCATATCTGTGGGAGCCCAGCAGGGGAAATAATGCTGAAAGGAAATCAGCATGGATTCATAGCGGTAGATTCTGCCAGACTAATCTTGTTTCTTTTTATAACCAGGTCACAAAATGCTTAGATGCAGGAGTCGAGGTAGATGTCATCTAGGGCCCTTGGCATGGCTTTACGAGTGCTCGTGGTGCTCGGGCCAGATGATTGGAAGATAGCCAATGTGGTCCCCACCTTTAAGAAAGGGAGGAGGGAGGACCCGGGCAACTATAGGCCCATCAGTTTTACCTCCCTGGCTTGCACTTGCAGGGAATCAGTTAGGAAGGCCAAAGCAGTAGAATTTAGGCTGGTGACAAAAATTAAGTACAAAATTTGGTGCCATAAATTGGCTAAACATTTAGCACTGTTACTATTTGTGGCACGATTATCACATGTTCTGCATCACTTCTCTTACATTTTTCTTTACCTAAGCATCATCAGTTCCTTCATGTTCACAGCTGTCTTGGGTTACATTACCAAAGTGTTTTTTTACTAATTATAGCCCTCTCTACTAGTACCCTGGTCTTAGCCTCGGCAGGAAATAATAAGCAAAATATACTTGCATGCATCTGACAGTCCCTCAAACTACCAGTCATATAAATTCTGCCAATTTACTCTAATTAAAGCTAAGTAGTGTCGTGTGTGCTTAAACGGTCAATCTGTCTTGTGGTAATTATACCTGAAAGCAGGAATACATCAGGGTTTCCTTCTGGTAGAATTAAATTCAGATGGGCAACTGGGATGTAGTCAATGGACATTTGCTAATGATTAAGCCCATTCACATCTTCCCTCCGTGTACTCATGGAGAACAAGCTGCCGGGTAGGTGCTGATGGACTTGGGGAGAGGGAGATGATTGTACAAGGCACTTGTCAACACTATTTTGGCTTCATACACCTTCTCTCTTGGACTAATTATGGCTGGGTTTATACTCTGAAGCAATGAGTTAGGGAGTCAAAACACTCTGCATCACATCAAAGGAATTTAGTCCAGTGATCATTTACTATATAGCAGCGTGCTCTCTAGGCCACATGTAATTTTTATATTTTACTAGCTGAAACCCACAAAACATTTGCGACTAAATTTTTATTACAAAAGTATTTGTTTAAACACAGGATTTTTTGTTAACCTTTGACCGAATACTTAAACAGAATCAAAACTTCTCACCCTCAGAAAAGCTATATAAACACAGGCTTAGGAATATAAATATATATTTTGTCAAAAGTCTGCCCTTGTGACTTGTTTATAGTCAAAGAATAAAAGGGCCCTTGAACACATGACTAAGGGCCCTTATACATGTGAGGAAATTGCCCCTTTTAATGCTTTAATTGTCCCTTTTAATTATTTAATTGCATAGCAGTGTAAACGTTCAGCAGCATGTTACGATTACATTTTGTAACATTGTACACGTTATGCGGTGTATTTTGATATAAATGACTTTATGCAGCCAACCCAAACCCATGTATTTTAGTTTGCTACATAACAAATTACAGCGATATTCCTCACGTGTACAAGGGCCCTGTCTGAAGAAGGTGACAGGGATGGTGCATGAGGTGCTGGAAGCCCGGGGATGCTCAGGGAAGCTTGGGCTTGGCGGGCTTCCAGTGCCCCATGCATTGTCCCTGCCACCTTCTCCAGCTTCCAGCACACCCAGCCCCCTTCCTGCCACCTTCCCATGGCAGCCAAACCATTCCCGGGTAGTCTCAGGTGGCAGAAAGGTGGCAGGGATGGTGCACAGGGTGCTGGAAAGCTTCCAAGCGCAAGCTTCCCCGAGCATGCCCAGGCTCCCGGTGCCCCGTGCACCGTTGGATCCGATGGGTGCTGCCTCGAACTGGGGCTGCACCCACACAGCTAGTACCCAGCCTGGGCTGCCCCAGGGGGCACCACCGCCACAGAGGGAAGCTCTGCCCCACCCCTGCAGCTCAGGGGCTGTGCAACCTGGTGGCAGCTCGTGCAGGCTGGCTCCACTGAGGGGAAAAAAAAATAAGATCAGGCCCCTCACCACTTTTTTTTTCACACTGGTGGAGCCGGCAGGGGCCGTGGTGCTTCATTTAGCTCTGACTTCCCTGCATATCTGTTTGAAATGCCTCAGGATCTATAATAATAGCACGCTTATTCTGTCTGTCTGGAGCACTCTGATTGGCTATTTCAGTAAGCATTGTCATTGGCTGCCAAGACGACCAATCAAAGTGCTCCGGACAGACAGAATAAGCCTATTAGTATTATAGATTTTTTTTTCCACTCAAGGAATCAATCAGTAGACTACACAGAGATATGTTAATTAACTTGTTACTCTGCTGGTCAGGGTTGCAGAGTTTAGGTGTCGGATACACAATATTCCCAGCACAAACTTTCAGCTCTGGGATATGTTTCCATTTATGTCCATAAAAAATCTCAGGGGTCATTCAGAGCAGAGTCTTTTCCTGAGCATATGATACTTAGACTTGGAACAAACAGTTTTGGAGGGAGTTTCTTTTTCAAAGATTTTGTTCATTAAGTATTATTAATGAAAATGTAAAAAAAGTTCATACCATTAAAGTTGTGGAGAGAAGAAATGAAAAGCCATATTCCAAAGACTATGGTCTTAGGACTAGATCCAACCAAAGACTTAAGTGCCTACAGGGCAGGAACTGTAGTTCTTCATCATGTCTTGTATTCAAAAAATTTGTCTACCTCTACCCAACTACACAGTTGGTCCAATAAAAGATATCACCCTAAGACATTCTTACCTCTCTCATAATTTTTGGACCATCACAGCTACAAGGTCCCTCTTACACTACCATTACTGTGATCTTAATCTACCTGATAGCTTATTAAAAATATATTTTTATGTTAACAGGCTTCTCTCAAACTTTTCTTCACTATTTAAAAAATTGCTGCTGTGTTCCCAAAAGGACCTGGAGACTAAAAAGTCTCTGTTCATCCTTAGAAAAGGCAGCACAGAAGCTTTCTGAAGCAACCTTGTGTAAATAAGGACTGCATCCAGGGGTGACTAAGAATGCATTCCCATTTAGCCTTTCTTCTGAGCCTGCCAACAGGAGTGCTAATTACTACTAATTGTGAGGACAGGTGTTCCTATCAGAAAATCTACCCATTATGAAGTCAGATGGAGCCAATAGCATCAGCTCACCTGGATCCCCTAAGATGTGCCAGATATTACTGACTCCAGGTCATTACCAGCACTGGATGGATATGTATCAGTCTGTGGCCTAGAGCAGAACAGCCCTGAGTTTATCCCCTGATTCCCTTTCAGTTACCTCAGCTAAACCTGACAAAATAGGACATTTTAATAATTTTGTTTTGGCTCGTCAATATAACCCAAGCTTTGAACACAATATTTTCAGTTGTCTTGCCATTGTTTTCCTGGGGAAAAAGGCATTGATTCACCTAGCAGAACAGTGAAGCAAATGTTCTTGGTTGAGACACTTAAGTCTCCCTTCCATTCTGCCAGCAGGGGTAATATATGCATCTTCATCTTTTGGATGCTTTCCAAAGCATTTAACTGGATTTAAATGCTGTGCTTGCTGCAACAAGTGTCTCCTCTGGGTAACTCTTTTTCATGTATTGGTCTATAACCTGCCACTTCTCCTTTTTCCTAGGCTACAAAGTACTGGGCAGACAACTTTGCAGTGGTTGCGGTCCATCATGAAAGCAAAGGAAAGGAAATGGATATCATTTGGATGCCTACCTAATTTTAGTGTAACCGTTCCATTTTTAGGTACACACAGTCCAGAATAAAATGGGCACGTCCAAGTTTAGCACACAAAACCCCAAATAGGAATATTGCTTTACAAAACCACAGAGCAGAATAGCAATTGTTCCTCATGTGGTAACCACAGTGATTAAGAGATGCCCATGGTAACTTGTATTTAAAGGAGAAATTTCAGCACTTGGTGGCAAGCTCTGAAACCACTGATATAAATGGATTAGGCCAAGAGCGTAGCAAACAATTGTCCAATTGCTGTGGCTTTGGTCTGCTCTTACAAAGCCAGAGAGTACTTCAAAAACAGTGTTGTTCTCTCGAGTATCCATGTGTAGTACGGACAGGTAAAGGCCACCTTCCCCAAGTGGAGAGAGGAGGTTTTAAAATGTTAGCAAGCCTTTTCCTTTGTTCCTGGAGCATTCTTACCTTTCCTTTTAATGACATGGGAGTGCTTGACTGCTGTTTTCAGCCCACATAAGAGCTGTACTATTGGAGGCTCCAGTCTGTTGTTTTTCTTCGAAGCTAGGCTTCAGTCTTGGTTAATGTTTGCCCAGAAATATGTAATTGTGGACTTCCTCCTCATAAACCGTTCCAGAGTGCAGCCTGCCATCCTCCTATGCTATTATTATCTCTGTGCCTCTGGGCTAGTGCAGGGTGTGCGCTCACATTCGAAAGGAGAGATAACCCTTTCGCTGCTGAGAGCCAGAACACTGAATGCCTCCTACTATTGCAGCTACAATGGAAGCTCGTGATTCATGCCCTTAAGAAAATTCCTCGTGCACTAAGGTAGAGTCTAAAATAATTGACTTGTTGCTCGAATCACAAAGCAAATTGAAGCCTGTACACTTCCTGGTTATTGCATATGTAAAGAGACAGATCTCCATGCTTATGTATACACACAAAAGAATTACATAAATACATTAAAAGGGAATCTTTTCTATTACCTACACATGGAGAAATTCTAGAAAGATAATGGATGCCAAATATACTTATATACTTGATGCATCAGTGTAGGTCTTGCAGGTGCCCTTAAAAAAAACACATATATTTGCACATATTCAGCACTCCTTTGAGTGACACTGTATCTACAGGGTTGTGTTCAACACCCACACTGTTTCACAGGAAAACATAAATTGTTGATGGTGTCCAGGTATTAATAATGTTTACAAAGACAACATTTTGATCCAGAGACTAACAATACAAGAGCTTGCTCTGAGCAACTTTGGAAAGAGACAGAGCAGCTGGGCCAAAGCTTAACAAGCAGAAATGTAAGTTCTGTATGACGAAAGCAACATACATAAAAACTAACAGAGCAAATTGTACAGATAGATCATAGTGAGGTGTACAGGTAGATCACTAGCATGCCTACTCCAAAATATAAGCATACAAAGATTCCTCAGAATAGTGAATTTGAAGTAGGTCAGGAAATTGCTGCCAAATCCTGCTGCCTGACTCACTACCTGAGAGTATTACTACAGAAAAAGATACAGGATGCAAATCTTAATGGAGAGTTGGGGAAACTGATGAAAGTATTTAAATGAGGTCTCACTCTTAAACTACTAAGACTCCTAAAATAATTTTTTCTGAAAATATTTCAAAAGAGGATTTTAGCACAAGCCCTGTACAGCCGTCTGGTTTAAACTGAAAAATCAATTGTTTATGCATGATGGCTGCTAGCAAAACTTGAGTGTCAGTGCATGCATCTATACATGCACTTTACTGCAAAGTTGTTTAATTAGCTCCTCCATAAAGTATGGGTAGGCACACATACAGATGCTGAGCCCAGGAGCAGATGACTCCGGTGCAAACTGTACCAGAGTTTATCACATCACCTTAATGGCATATGGAGATACAGCTGAAGGAGGGTGCTTTGAACTTAGTCCATGGGTATCCATAGGTTTTAGTGCCTTTATTTTTCACTGTTCACTGAAATGGATCATGAAACATTTATTGGGATTGTCAACAACTTCTTGATTCCAGTCTTTACTCAGATAAAGTATTTGTCCTTTGCTTGCCCAGAGCTACTGCTAAGGATGAGACCTCATAGGTTTGGGACAGACATTCAAAAACCTGAGCTTGAATTGATTCAATCTTTGCAGGTTAGTCTAACCTGGCTAGGCTAAATCACCTTGTTACTGCAAAGACATCCCAGATGTCACATCTGCACATGCCTGCAGTGGCTTAGGCTAGAAGCCAGGAGGCACTAGAGCAGCCCTCCCTTCCCTTCCATACTGCTGAGCTGAGGGGTGTGTGGCCAGGCCCTGGCAGGATGCTCTGATTAGGGAGGAGTTCCCCCCCTTCTGACCAGCCAAGCAAGGAATTGATAACAGTGTTTATCACCCCTAACTCAGCGTTTATCACCACATCAAGAAAACAACTGAGGGACATTACCAGCTACCTGTTGATTCTGCCTTTGTCCCATCTACTACATCATGTAGCTAGCATGCGATCTGCTAGCTAATGCTGAGAAGTATCTGTGTAAAGAAGAGGGAGGGAGGAGGGGAACCGAGGGAAGGAGAAGTGAGGAGCAGGGGGAAGCCAGGCAGATGCCTGCAGTCTCTGCTAAGCTCCATCCAGGGAGCAGAGGGGAGGGGCCAGCTCTGCTGTGGAGCAGAGAACCCAGCCCAGAGAGCATGCTAGGATTCTGGGGGAGTCTGGTTTAACTTAAATCAGCAAGGGGTCTGGGACAGGCATTGCATAAACCAGTTTGACCCAAATCAGTTAAGTCTGATACTACATTCAACCAGGTTTATCTCAAACTAGTTTCAGCCATTTTAAAACTAATTTATGTGCACTGAACATCTGTTCTGTTATAGGTCTAAACCCATTTCTGATCACGTAAACCAGTTTGTGTGTTATGTCTGTCTCCAGCCATAGAAACCAATTTAGGATACCAGGATAGCATTTCCAGCCCCTATTAACTCATTTAAGGGGAACTCTCATGGGTAGAGAGGATTTTGTTTGATTTCTAAGGTGACAGAGAAAAATGTCTTAGAAAAACATGAAGATTAATAAGATTAATTATAAATTGGCCAATCTAAGGGAATGGATAGAAATGTTTTATAGTGACTTCAAATGAACAAATGACATAAGGGAAGCTGTTAAGATTTCTCACATACACCAAAACTATGAGCCAAGTCAATCAAAAGAGCACACTGTGATGGCACAGGAAGAATACACCCTCCCCCAGAGCAAAATAGACACAGATTTGTATGCATATTATTTATATTTGCCCTAGATTGCTTTTCTTACTTTCCTGAAATAGCCTTATTAAAAGGCATCACACTAAAACAAGTGATCATGCATATAAAATCTATTTTTGGTAAGCATGGTATACCTGACAGTGATATCTGGCAATAAGCCCCCATTTCTTGGGCTTGATTTTGAGCAGTTTGCACTAAATTACATGCTTATAAATCTAACTACAAGTCTCTGTTATCCCCATTATCTAACAAGTTGGCAGAAAACCATGTAAAAAATTATAGCACCTACTAGAAAAGGTGTTGGACTCAGTTTCTGATCCATATTTAGCATCATTATGGTAAATTACAAAACAGGACCCATGAAGCATGGGTTTTTACCTGTTCACATTTTATTCAATGGAAAATGGAAAACAAGAACCTCTGTAACATTAGAAATTGGTGCCAGAGTCACTGGATACTTGTAACTATATAAGCAAACAGACAACAAAAAAAGACAAAGGACAACATAACAATTCAATTTTGGGGCTCTGGATGCTGGCAATACTTCATAACATTTATACTGAAGTTACCTGTAGCAGTAAAAAGCAGTCCTAAACAACTGTCTTGTCCCAAAATGTAGACCGACTGTCACAGGAGTCTGCCACCCCATCTACACACACTACAGAGAAATAAGCATCACCTTCTCCAAATCCCAGAAAAAAATAAAGATAAAGAGCACTGAGACAGATATTTTTCCCAAAAAGATCTTCAACCTACAACAATCACAGCAAGAGCCCCAAGAGATGGTATATCCAGAACTATTGAACTAACTGCCACCGGACAAAAAAAATCAGTGCTGATGTCACAGAAGATACAGCAGGTTTACACAATATAGGTTACATCAGGGTCTAACAACATGGTGGCATGTTTAGGTAATAGATGTAGTATATGTATTTTAAATGTTGGGTAATGTTAATATGGATAATCATTCTTTTAAATTGTGTTTGGCTAGAGAAGGAAGACACACATAACAGAACCCTGAGGAAGCCGGGACATGAGCCAATTAGAACCAGTCGCTATATTACGCAGGGCCGCCTATTACACAATACTAATTGTTTAGACCTCCAATATTAAATACAGTATAACCTCCTAAATCTGGCATCCTTGGGATCTTGCACATGCCAGAAATTTGAAACCCCCTTCCCCCACTCTGCAACCGCCCACCACTACCCACCTCGCCCCAACGCGAGGTGGTAAGCTTGCACACAGTGGCTGCGGGTGCCCCATTTGGGGCTGCGGCTCCAGGACCAGCTGCCGCTATTCCCCAATGTAGTGTATTTTTTAAAAGTGCCGGATTTTTCAGAATTCCAAAATTTTGAAGACCAGATTTATGAGGTTATAGTGTACAGCAGACACTAGCTGACAAGTTACAAAACAACATGTTATTGAAAGTACAGGTTTCCCTCAGCAACCACGGTTTGGCCAACCACGGTTTTAAGTATCCACACTTCAGAAAAGTTGGGGGGGGGTACAGTCAGAAAATACCCCCTGAGGCCCCCCTGGCCCTGCTCATATCTCTCACTCCTCCCCCCCACCCCGCAAAGCCTTGCTGGTGCCCCTCAACCCCACCCACAATCCCTGCTCCACCAGCTCTGCTGGCTTTGCCAACCACGGGGACTTTTAGGATCCTAGCCCCCATGGTTGGTGAGGGAAACCTGTACGTGCTAATGAGCAGAAACAGCAATGAACAGCAATATAAGCTACTTCATATATATGCATTTTGACATGAAGATTTGGCTTTCTGTACCTGTGGTCTCAGTCCCTTACTTTGAAATGAATGTTTATCACTGATTTTTAGCAAATGCAGAAAAACAAATAATTGCAAAAGAGGAAAAATATACAACCAGCATTAAAATTATGTTTAACCTAAAAAGATGAAGTACTATGCATTTCAAAAATGCTAAAAGGACAAAAGAATGGTTTCCCTAAAATGTTTAATAATATAATTACGCACTTATCTAAAACAATAGAGTAATATGTCTACTTTGCAAAGCATTCCAAATCACTTTAACATCTGACAAAAGTTTTCATCTGATTCTGAAATTCAAATGGCTGGAGAGAGATGTGGCAACTTTTTAATGGCGTCCAGCTGCACTACAAAATAATATACGCCAAGTAAAGAGAAATGGAGTACTAGTTTGCAACTGCCATAGGAAATGAGATGGCTAAGACATAATTAACTGGCTGACTAGGAGAGAGAGGCTAACACCACAGATATTATGAAAAGTGTTGTGAAATATTGAGTAGCTGCAAAGGATCAGACTATCACTTCAGTTCTTACCTGAAAGAGATGTTCTCTTAAAATTTAGGAGAAATCTATTATTCCTCCTAGATTTTTTGATGGAGATCTTAATAGTTAAGCTACACGGATCAAAGTGCAGGGCTACAAATAGAAAGTGTTAAAGTCATCTGCCTAAGAACTTTGAATGTCAATTTATGAAGCCACTTCTTTAAATATTTATTCTGGCTAAACACTCATTAAGGGAGTTTGCTTAAGTAAAGTGTAATAAAAATTGAGTAAGGGCTACAAGATTTGGCCCGTGACACACAGCAGCCACAAAATGAAAAGGAATTAGAATGAGGTCATCTTTGAACACGGATCCCAACAAAGTAAGAGCCTATCCAACAAGCTGTTCTGCTACTGACAACCTGCCTCTGTGGTCCTGTTGAAATCAGTCCATAAAAATCATATTAAAGGATTAGGCATCAAACATTTGTGTGTCGATGTGCGTAAGAAATTCTTCACTCAGAGGATTGTTGACCTTACATTCCTAAGAGGATCTTTTGCCCTATAATAAAGTGTTCAACTGTCAACAGTAATTCTGTGCTTCATGTGTCTGTTGACAAAGTCTGTAAGTAGGATTTTGCAGGTAAAACTTTCTCATTCGCTCTACATGTGCAGGCTGCTCACACAAAGTATCGAGTGGAATTCAGATGCCTTGATGAATGGCTATGCATTGATGTATATATTTAAGATATATTTGCTATAAATGATACAGATGTGAAGGGCTAAACATTCACCTCAATTAATACAGATATATCAGTCCACTTCAATGAATGGTTAACCCTATATATCGGTGCATGGGTTAATTTATATGACACGTATGTATGTATAGTATACATATACATAATTTAACACTCCTTTCTCTGAAGATTCATAAAGCATCCATTGGGAAACAATCACAAAAAATGCATTATTTTTAAGGACCTGATCTGCAACACAGATTTCAGTGGGTCTCTCACATGAAATTTTCACATGAAGTTTCTCACGTGTTTGCAGAAGGAACAATACCCCCATGCCCTCCTTGCAGGTCTGGGAACTCCAGAAGCTCCACCACCCTGATGCAGAACTCCCACCTGAACTCTTGCAGAGGCAGTGTCACTCATCACATGGGGCAGGGCTATGCTTAATTAGTCTAGGTCCTCGCTTGTAAGAAAATGCTTTGCCCTCCAATTTACTTTACTAGGGAACCTGAAACTGTAGGACTGAAAAAAGGCTCACTGTCTGCCCACTCAGATACAAAGCAGCCCCACAACTGTTCCATAGTCTTTGTTGTACAGAATCAATGATAGAGGGGAAAAAAACTAAGGCAGATTGTCTTGTTTCAAACTCTGCCATCATCCTGCTTCTCTACCTGCCACGTAAAATAGAAATGTTGGGGTGAACAAAATGCCCCCACTCCCATCACCACCACCACCACGACCAAGAACTGCCATAAGGAAGAGAAAGGAGGTCCCTGAAGGGATACATGGAGGTCCCTACAACAATTAGTACTTCTGCTGGAGACAGGGTGTCTTGTAGAAGCTTCCCGGCTTTCTGATCACCTACAGTAATCTTTATCCTGATTGCTCATGTGTAACAGGAAACCCTAGCCCTGTTATGGAGAAAAGATGGCCAAGTGAAGAAAAGCACCAGGGTCTTTTTATGGCTAAAACTTTGGTAGCATGAGGGAGAGGGATGGGAGAGGGAGAGGGATGGCTGCCTGCAGAGAGGGAAGCACTGACAACCCAGCCAAAGGGACAGAGACAGACCCGGACACAGGCATGGGCAAACCAAGCAGCCACCCAGGACCTGGACAGAAAGGGGGCCCAAAAATGGTAATTTTTTCCCATTGTCTGATTATTATCATCATTTTCTCTGGTGAAGGGGGGACCGATACCAAAAGTTCATCCAGGGCTGCCAAGAGTCTAGGTACATCACTGGGCAGAGACCAGCAGTCAGGAGAAACACCAAGTGGTAAGCAGTGGAGGGCAAGCTGCCAGCTGCAGGTAAGGTCAGGAACCCCATGAAGAGGCACAATAGACTTGGAGTGAAGCTCACCGCCCCCCCCGCCCCCAGGCTTTGTTTTGCAAAGCATAGCTGGCTATAGAAAACAATAAAAGAAAGGGAAGGCAGGGGACTGGTAGCACCTACACCAAGTAAGCAGGAGGCCTGGTCAGCTGACTGAGGGGGAAGGTTTAGCTGGGATATAAATGCTTCCTCAAGCCAAAAGCAGGGGGAATGATCCCAGTGGTGGAGCAGAATGGAACCACCCTGGGCCAGGGCAAGCCCTGCAAGAAAAGCTGATGATGAGGAGAAGAAACCTCTGTTGATGGAGTGAGTGAGAAGCCAGGTGATACAGAAGATTGAGAACTTTGCTGTTGTGTTGACTTAGGAAGGATCCTGGGAGAAGGGAAGTTTCTTTTTTTCCTTTTCATCTGCTCAGGTGTTGGTAACACCCAGGGGACAGGGACAGCTATGATATGGAGGTATGGAGGCCAAGAGCAGAGTGCTCAGCACCCTGCAAATTTTTCCCCTCTTTTTTATCTTTTTGGGTTAACCCTTTCCTAATATTTTTGGTGGTCTTGGAGAGGGAGGTAGGCAGGAGGGGGTTGAAGCCCCAGGGGGGTCAGAGGTCCTGACTAAAATCAGGTGCAGTGACGATGCATAGGGGGTGCACAGGGGTGCATGTGCACCTCCTAAGAGTGGATGGTGCACCCCCTGACAGCAGCATTCCCATGCATGGGGGGCAGGCGAGAGTGCTGATGCATGCCCTGAGAGCACCAGCTGGGGAGTGCGCCAGGAGAAACGGTCCCCCCACGGCCAATCCCACCAACCCGGAAGTGCTAGTGGCATATCCGGAAGTGCCAGCGGCATACCACTGCCAGTTGCAAGTTGGCGGGGTGGGCCACAGGGGGGGGACCCCCCAGCCTGCAGCATCAGCTACGGGGAAATCCCCCCCCCAGTCACTGACTGTCCAGCCAGGGGGGGCACTAGTCTCCAATGGTCAGGTGGACTGGAATCCAACACTAGCCAAAGATAGAGGGAGAGAGTGAGGAAGAGAAGAGCATCCCCACACTACCTGGATGGGTCAGTAGCCCATGAAAGAGGGGAGGCAGGAAACCCTCAGCTCGACCCTGGTTACCTAAAGGCAGCTTCTTAAACACAACATACTAACTATAACATCAAGGCAGGAGAAAGGAGCCAGATTAGGGGGGTGGGGTAGGCAGATAGGTGCCGCACGGTCACCAGGGCATGCCACAACCACCCCTGGAGTGCACCCTATTACACCATGCCTTATATTTCTATTTCTAAGTAGAAAATGTTCTACTTTTATTTAAAATAATGTAAAAAAAACCCCGGTTCCATGATAAGAAGGGAAAACTCTGTGTGACTGCAACCATATCATTCTAAAAGATAATTTGAACAGTTTTGCTTATACTCATAAATTTAAACCAATGTAAGCATTCTTACACAAAAGTTGCACCAGTTTCACTACACTGCCCTGAAAATATACCTTAAGTTAGTTAAATTAGTGCAACTCTTTGTGTATCCCAGACCCAAGCTGTCACAGGTAGGAGCTCCATTTTTAGTTGTTCCTAAGTCCCTTTGTGAAGGAGTCATCTTCTAGGACATAAGCTCTGGTGACCCGATGGTAGTTATACTCTCTGTCTTGGGAAGGTGGAAACACCACCCAGAAGAGATGAATAATGTTTGCTTTACATGTATAGAGAGGGACTAGGCCATGGAGGTGCGATGAAAGCAAGAGCGATATCCCCAAATGCAGATACAATTTTACCTGTTAGGTGAAAATATGAAATTAAGTATTTATGCACCCTGAAAATCATGAAAAGTTTAATTTATTCAATGTGGAACTTATTTGAAATAATACAGGCAGAAAGAAGAGATGAATTCCATTTGATTTTTATGGCACAGTATGGCATAAAGTGGATTTTTTTTTTATGCCACACATCCACTGTATTCTCAACACCTGCTATAATGATCCAGTGTGTGTCAAAGTCAGGCCTCTGAAATTAATAGCTTCACAATTCCTTTACTAACATCAAGTACCTGTATATCCTGGGACAGGGGCAGCCAACCTGTGACACATGGCACGGGCAGTCTGTGTGTGTGGTACACAGCAGATCAGGGAGGTGATTGGCAGCACTGTGGCAGTTATGGCAGAGAGCGGAAAGCAGAGCAGCAGATCACACAGGGTATCAGAGTGGCATTCAGGGAATGCGTGGGGCTTAATTTGTGGCCTGCCTGCCAAAAAGTTGGTCTCTGCTGTCCTCAGAAGCACATTTCCCAGATAAGCTGCAGAATACTCAAAGTTGCTGGGCCAGATCCTTATATGGTGTAAATGAGCACATGCCAGTTTATATCAGCTGAAAAGAGAGATCACTTTTTTACATCACAAAAACAGCCCTTGGTAAAAATTGTTACCTCTGCTATTAAAGTGAAAAAGAAAATCACTTTTATACTAGGCTTTTACATGCCTACTTTTAATACCATTTTAAAACCATAGACAGTATTTTCTAACTAATACCAAATCAAAGTATAGTTTATGCATTCGCAAGTGATCACTTGTCTGACATATACCTTGAAGTCTACAACATTTACAGAGCTGTGTAAAAGATACTAGTTTAAGTACCCTGCTGACATTAAGTACAAACTCCTTATAAGTAAATTACAACTACTCAGATGACTAAATAGCTGTTTTGGAGGTATTTTGACACAATTGTTCATGGAGTTTCCAGTAATGTTACCTTCAAAACAAAAAGTACGTATTTTCCTCCGCCTCCCTCCACCCCCCTTTCACTTGTTTTTCAGGAAACCACATTTTTAGCTTTCCTATAGCTGATACAGACTGTGTAAATGAGGTTGCGTTATGTTGCAACCCAGTGTAATATAATAGGAATGAGGCAACACATTATGTATTACTATGCATGAGGTGAGAAAAATCAAAACAGAACAGAAAGAGGGTTCCCCTTGCCTTGATATAATCCACAGTTAAACAAACTAGTACTCAAGGGAAACGGATAATCATAACTTAACTCCTGAAGTATCACCACACAACCAGTTAGCACCACTGCCCAGATAAGAGAGCTACATCTCTGTGAGAGTTAAAATTAGACACAGGTCTAAATCCAAATGGGACTTTGCACCTATTTCCAGCATTTCAGTGTCACTGAGGTCCTCAGAGCCCCCACTTAGGTGCTACCTAACCCTCTTGGCACCTTGATTTCCACCGATACTCATGCCCAAAGCCAGAGGAATCCTGCTAACACTTGGCAGGATTCTGGAACTCGGGGTGCCTGTACACAAGTGCATCGAGGAGGACTCGATTAACTGAGTATGCTGGAGCATGGCGATTACCATTCTCCAGCAGCCTTCCACATTTGGTGTATCAGCATCCGCACACTTCAAAATAGCAGGGGCGCTTGAAATAAAGCTCATCAAATGAGCTTTAGTTCAAGCACCCCTGCCACCATTTTGAAGCGCAGTGATGCTGATACACAAGACGCTGTGGTGCTTTAGTTAGAGTGGCTGTTGGAGCCACTCTAATTAAAGCACCACCACCCTCCCCACCACCAGAGTACTGTTGCCCCAAGAGATTACCTCTGCCCACTGGCTATAGTTTCCAACTTGATACAGTCAATCTGTCTCTGGCTCCTGCCTGGCTCGCCAATTGTTGCCCCTAGGATTCCTTTTACCAGAGACCCCCAAGGATTGACACAAACCCTCATCTGATTTGGTATCAAGTGAACTTTTAATAGCAACCCCTAAGCTTATTACAAGTATTCTTCCTTGCAATATGACCTGGCAAGCGGTGCCTTCAGGCGTTACAACAGCGATCTTCAGTGGTACCGGTCTCAGATCCTCTGCTGGGTGTGTGGCATGTTGGTTTCTGGATTCTTCATTGTTCAAGCAAGAAGTCCAAGGCTGCTCCCGTCTCCCCGGGGTGGCAACTCAGAACATACTCGGTCCTTTGTTTGTCCATCACTTTTGTAACTTCTCTTGTCCCAAATTGTCCGATCCTCTGGCTCTGTGCCAGCCACGTTCCTTATAGAGAAACTGCTCTCCCGTGCTTGCCCAGTGCCAAATCACAGTACTCACATCTCCCAGTGCCACAGAATGCACTCCGTTCAATTTTGTTGCTTAGTTCTGGAAAGGCCTGGACTATACCTAAAAGCCTTCACATAACTCAGTTTGCCCACTATAAGAATATGTAAAAGTGTCCTAGGTTTTTCCCTGTCTGCAAGGCCTGATCATGTAGTTAGGTTAGATCATGCCTTTCACAAAAGACAGCTTGGGGATGAGACTTTTGGGGACTGGGTGGGTGATTATGTGCCTCAATGAACCCAACAACCCAGCAGTTAAGACACTTGCTTGGGACATAGATGACCTATTTTCAAATCCCTGTTAATTTGAAAGCAATGAATGAACCCAGTCCCCGCTAATTCCATGAGAGTACCAGAGCCAGCAGACTACTGGGTAGGGAAATCTTTTTTTTTTCAATACCTCCCATTGGAGCTGTTCCACTCTGTATAAATAATAAAATATTCATAGGAGCAGGGACTTGGACCTGATTCTCCCACATCACAGGGGTTCATCATAATGAATGAATTACAGAGTCAAACTCTTATTCTTTCTCTCTGGCCCAAATAATATTTAATTGTGTGTCTACAAAAGGACAGATCCACTGGGAAAGAAAAGACAGACTCACCCCAGAGCACCCCAGGGTCCATGCCACTAACTTAGAGTGGACTCCCCTCCGTACTTGTATCCTAAATATAAATGTGGTGGCCCTGTCAATCACAAGCAGAAAGACAGCTCTAAATTGTTCAAATACTCTAACCTAAACCCTAGCTCTGCCTGCTCCAGTGGGTCCAGGCAGGAGATCCCAAGCAGCCTGACTGAAGGAATGGGCTGGGAATGATCCCAACCCCATTGCTAAGCCCAGCCAGGAACCGCCTAGCTACCAAAAGTTCCCTGGATAAAAGGAACCCTCCCACCCCACTGCTGCGAGCCCCTCTAGCTCCAACCCTAGGTGAAAAGCCCCAGGGTCCACCCCACTTATTCTTAGCACAGACTGCCCTGCAGGAGTTAGCCACACCTGGGGGAGAACTTTCACCCCATCATTTGCTGCCAAAGCCCATGTCAAGAGGATAAAA
>NW_005841840.1:5692486-5766657 GCF_000455745.1 Alligator sinensis | reverse complement strand
CCCCAGCAACAGCAAACTCCACTGCTGCTCTACAAAACTATGATGCCTTGCACTTCATGACACATTGCCTACACTTGCTGCTTCCTGCAGCTTGAAAGTGCAAGCCAATGGAGGGACAGGAGAGTAAAGTATGCCTTCCCTGTCCTTCTGGTGTCATGTGCCGCACTCATCCACACCATGTTATGCTACTGCCAAGCAGAGTAAGGCAACTAGGCCCAGATTCATAAAGGTCAAGGCACCTAACTGCCAGTGATTTCACACACAAAAAAAGATTAAAATTTGAAAGACAATGTGTTATCATTTACATATATTTATACACCTTGCCACAATTATTTTGCAAGTAGAGCTTGTTTTTGAAGCAAGTGTGAATTCTGTCAACTTGTCCACATACATCCCTCTTGCAGCTTCAAGAACTTTGTCTAATACATGTCCCTTCTAAATGGGAGTTAAATCCCTGATTAACCTTTGTAGTCATGGCCACCTAGTTGCAATTCAGGAGTCAGCCTAGGCCCACTCCCTTCCTCAGCATTCCCTATTGCCTAACTTATGCAGCTCCCTGCTCAGCATGCTTACTTCAGTAAATCCAATTTTATGGTTCCCAGCTCTCCCAGTAAATTAGGAGATGCCAAACTGAGGATTCTCCTAAGTAAAACAGTGCTTGAAAGCTACACACTGTAAATCCTAAATCCCTTTGTGGATTAAGGCCTAAATGTTGTTGCAGTACTTGTATTTGGTTTACTCCTGTGTGCAATTTCTTGAAACCTTTATTGTGTACTGCATGGTCAGAGCCGCCCCCCACTCCCCATATTCTCTTAGCCCCTGGCCATAGAATTCACTGCAGAATTTACTCTAATATCCAAGAAACTGGAAAGAAAAAAATAAACTTCCAGTCCTTCACATTGTAAAGAAATGCACAAATGAAGCAGTGAAAGTAAATAGTCTTGCAAATAAAACTAATGCAATGTCATCTACTGGAAAGTGCAGACTGAAAACCCCGGTGCAATAGCTGTTTAACTTGAGACTACCTGTTCATATTATGCTTTCTTAAATCCGATGCCTCCAGATTATGGTCCTTGGGTCATTTTTTTTTCCCCACTGCAGGACATTTTAACAGAAATAGCTAGCTAATGCTCTTATATGACACTGCTAGATGCAGTGGGAGTGTGAATACATTATTAATAAGAGATGTTGCTGCGGTAGGGCTCTGTGAAAATAAGAAAATCATAAATCTGCAGAATTTCACACCTGGGACTCTGCCACACAATTAAAAACTTCAAGACTCAACCTCTAATAATCACTTCTCTACCTTTCACGTAACTGTATACCAAGTCATGCTCCTAAGGTATACACTTCCTCTTTTTCTCTATATGTTTATTTACTATGAAACATTTTGTTGGAATAGCACCAGATATACTGAAAAATGAAATAGAAATGATGCAAAACCCTTTTAAACTTGCATTTTGATGACCGTTCCATTATATATTAACGAATGCCTCAAGTCAGATAATCAATGGGATTGTGACATATCATGTACACCTGCCAGTCATCATAATTGTCTTCCAATAATTTTCATGTTGCATTCCCATGAATAAAAATGCTGTATGAATTGCCTCTAGCAGTTCTCATATTTAAGGTCATTTCAATAGTAGGGTGGTCTACCTTGGGTATCAACTTCTCCAGATGGTTGTAAACTGCCACCCCCATTGGTCATTAGTGTTATTTAATCAGTTCTCATCTTCCAACAGATCTTTTAAGGCTGTTCTACTTCTCTTTGTGGTTGTTCATCTGCCAAAAAGTCACCGGTGATCATTGAAAATTTCATTGCACCCATGTACTAAATAGCTTAATAACTCTTAAATGGGATACACCCATGCCTCTTCATTTTTCCCTGGTACAGTAGTTATGAAACAAATAATTTACCTTCTCTTTCATCCAGGAATCCCCTGGTCAAAGTAAAACCAAACCAGGTCACATTCTATGCAAAAGAAGTAAAGCATAAAGGACAGGCAGTATTGGGAAAATGAATCCCCTCATCTTGTGTGTACAGCCAGCTGTGATGCTGTCTCTCTGTTGGGCAAAGTCAGGACATTCAACCCGAGCTGGAGGAAAACACAATAAAGGCATACAGAGTAATTTACCTTCCAAACTAGTTCAGTCCTGCTTGGGTTGTACAAAACTGTGTTTATGGACTTCTGTAAAGTGAGCGCATCAAAGCTACTCCATGTAGGTCCTCAGGCTGGACTGGCACCATGAGAGAGGAAAGATAAATGTTATAATCTCTCTCTTAATTCAGACAACCACTCTTTTTTCCTCTCTTACCACACTCCACTCACCCACAAGCTTCTCCAGTGTAACTACTATTACCATATTTGCTTAAATATCAGATGACTTCCCCAATAGATTCTAATTATATATGGAAAATGTATAAATTGGTTATAATGTTCCAGTTGTAGAATCTGATTAGTGGAGGTTTGCCTTGAATTTGTTCCCCTCCCAACACTGCAGCAGGGAAAATAGATCTGTGGGGTTCAGGTGGCTCCCTTGACCTCTGACCTTTCAAATTCAACTTCTACCCCCTGAAACCCTGTACCCCCCTCCTTACTGTCAGACCCTGCTCTCCCTGAGCATGTGGAAGGAAGGCAAATTTGAAAACATTAACTTTGTATTACAGGTACCCATAGACTTAATTCATCCAGAATTGATGCATTTTACCTTTTCTGAAATTACTGCAAGTTTTAACACACGTATTCCACAAACACACTTTTAAGTAGCACTTTTATTCCTACTTATATATATAATCTATTTTTTTTGTAAAAATATACGTCTATATATAAGGTTATATATATCTACACTCCAAGTATCACTCCACAAAGAAAACCTTCACCCATTACAAAAACTGCACCCGTGAACCCATACAAAGGCCCACTGGCCACCCGAACCCGTTACAATATCCACATCACGTGCAACACACACAAGCAACTCCTGGTCCCTCAGACCATGCAACACTTCCTTTCATCCCCACCCGGCTTGTGGGGTCACATAGTCAGTTCATCTGTCCTCTATGTCACTGTCGCTCCAGCTCCCACTGGACGACCTGCTGCTGCTGTCATTGCCCTCAGTCCCCCTTGTCTCTTCCTCTTCCTTGCTGTCACCGCCCCCTTCTCCGCTCGGAGGTGGGGTTTGGAAAGTCCTGTGCCACATGTCTCTATGCCAGGTGGCTTTGGCTGCATCCTCTCCATCCTCCACTACTGATTTCTAGTAGTAGGTCTGGAGTTCACTCAGAGCCATTTTCACACAGCCTACTACCTCTACGACTGTGTGCCTGTACAACAAGAGATTTCTGGCCTTCCACAGGGCACGACTGATGCAGGACACAAATTGGTCAAAACGGGGCGACAGGTTCCCCTGATGTTTGGCAAGGTGCCCATACAGTGCCCCATGCCTGGTTAGCTAGTTGACACCGGTCACCACTTCACAGAGCTGCTTCACCCTTTTCCATACCTCTTAGGCACAGGTGCAGAGCCAGAGGAGGTAGTCGATCACATCGGTGGCTCTGTGGCAGTTGGGCCATGGGCAGCTGGGTCTCCCCAACTGCCCCTCACTGGTAGGGCTCAGTGAGCTATGAGCCAGTTCAGTTCCTTGTGATCTTTGTGCAGGTCCTTGTGGTCAATGCACTCCAACACGGTCTGGCATGTGTCGCCTGGGAGCAGGTCCATGGGTGATGTGGTGTCCCTCAGCCTCACCGTCTCTTGGATCTTCTTGTGGCTGCTTATGGTCATGGGGCCTGAGCTCTGCAGCTCTGCCAAGCTGTGGCACTGGTTCAGGATCTCGTAGAACGACGGTGAGAAGTATGCATGATATTAATCCAAAGCCAAAAGGCTCATCATTTAACGTATAGTTCATTGATCTGAGCTCCACCAGAGTCAACAGCATTTAAAGCCATGGTGATGCCACAGCTCAGCTCTGCTCAGTATATGTGTGTGTACTTCAGATACCCCCTCCCCAAGAAATGCTTCATGTGCTAATTAGCCCCTCATGACTGGAACCGACTTTCCTTGTCATAGCCCTGGGATCCTCCAAAATTTATATGAGGTGCAAAACAACATGGCCCAGCCCCACCTCATGGAGGGTGGGGCCACACTAATCATATGCAATGGGCTGAGAGAGGAGGTGACAGAGGGATTCTGGGTGAACTGTTTGGGGCCCCGTTTGGTGATGTTTGCCAGACAAGGCTGATAAAGAAACAGGAATCATTGGAAATGGGAAAGAAAGGTGCAGCTCAGCTGTGGAAGTGAACAGCAAGTGACAATGTAGTGCATCACCATGACTTGAAAAGAGTCAGTGTTGTGGAGGACTGAGCACAATGGGCAGTACCATATATCTTATTCATATGGGCACTAGCCTATCCTTGTGGTAGGCTCCTACTTGGCAGGGGAAATACCATGACTGTGCTGGTGATAGGGGAAATACCCTGATCAAGGTAATGCAATTAAAATGGCACTGTGTAGTGCAGGGTGCACCTTTGTCTGCTTGTGGACAAGACTTCCTATGAGAACCTCATAGCTAGCTTCCCTCTGGCTAGCTTCCAGTGGAAGGATCTCAGCTACCCGCCAACTTTATGGAAACAAGAGACTCCTCCCTAGCTTGCTCCTGCAGCTGTATGGCCGAGGGCAAGCAAAACTCAGGGGCATCTGAACCCCAAGCTTCCGGGCTTGGGCCTGTATTTAGCATGCCCGCCAAAGGATTTTGAAACATCTGAAGCCTCAGGCAGGGGTGGAGGATGCTTGCTGGTATTGTCGCCACATTTGGTTCTTGAATGACTCATAGATTTGGAATTGATTTGGCTGATTTGACTTGGAACATAACAATTTTTTCTTTGAAAAAAAAAAAGGTTCCTATCAGTATGCTTTCCCAATATAGGCCATGTGTCTTATAGCCATGTTAAGTGTTGACTGCATTTCATAGTTTCATAGTTGTTAGGGGCTGGAAGGGACCTTACAGATCATCGAATCCAGTCCCCTTGCACATGGGCAGGAAAGATTTAATCAATTCCATAGCTGGTTTCCATTATTGAGCACATGCTACTTTTGGCAGCAGTTTAATGATGGACAATGTATTTAATGATGTTTCCTTTTATGCAAATGTAAGACAAGAAGTTTTTTTTCCCCATGCTGATTGGGGGAAAAAAACCTTGTCTTATATTTGAGTCAATGTCGTATATAGCACAAGGGTGCTCAACCCCCAGCCCATGAATCAGGTCTGGCCCCCAGCAAAATGTCATCTAGCCCATGGGGCTCCCCATGGGTCCAGTAATTTGGCAGCAGGGGAGTGGTGGCACTTTGCACAATAGATCAGGCACCTGATCCCAGCAATTACTCAATCCTGATACACAGGACCAGGTGGAGCAGTACCAGGCACCAAGGTCCAATCTGGCCTGCAGAGTCAAAAGCTTGAGAACCACTGATAAAGAAAGATTTTGTTGACACTCTTCTAATTCTGTGTTAATGTCATATGCAGTAAGATAATAAAGTTTAGCTTGTGTAGACTTAAAAGAGATTAACTATACTTTTTCTCTTACCTAAAACAGCTATCCTTATTTGAAGGATAACATATATGGGAAAAAGATAATATGAATGCGTATTACATACGAAAGTGTTTTTTAAGAAATGGCACAACATTTCACAAATTGTCCAAAAAACAATCCATCTTGTTATCGTTTATCAGGGTAATAAATAAAGACCCAACCATATATGTCCTCTTATGCAGAGAAGTTCCATTGATGTCAAATTGGTAATTATTATGTAGAAATCATTTTACTCTCACCAATTATCTTTTTTTTTAACTCCAAACTACTTTAAACAGGAGTAGAGTGTTCCTTCTTTCAAAAAATGAAATGTTAATTGAAAACTCCACTTTCTGTAAGCCATCATATATTAAAATACATGAGGCTTGTGGAAGGACAATAGTATTGGATACTCCATTGATTATTAGCATGCACGTGTAAATCCACTAATAGAAGGGGAGTTCTAATTTTGAAAGGAAGATTCCTTTTTCACAGGTGCAAAGACTTAAATCTAAATTCAAAGTGATTATCCATACAGATCTTAGAGTGCCAATGGCTGCCAAATTATATTCACTAGATTAAGCCTTAAGTGCAGCCCTTGGTAATTGGTGGAGCATAAGTACTGTATCTCAGAGAAACAGATCTGGGGTAGAATTGTCACTTTTCCTCCCCCCACATTCCCAAGAGATGTGCAGACTTTGAAAGGCTAAAGCACAATTCCCTCCTTTCATCTGGTCAATTACTCAAAAGAAGTGTATCTGGAGAGTTAGAGCTGTACTCCACAAGTGTAGCCAGCACCAAATTAGCCCAAGTTAGGCACTGGGGAAAATCCTTTTATGCTTCTCCTGGCTAATCTGGCATGGGCACACTCCGGCCATAAATAATGCTTTTGGTTTCTTTTCATATTTTTACCTTTCTGGGGTGATATCTTCTGAGGTTCTATTTATTTTTATGAGGTTCTGACTACATGCAAATCTGAAGTCAGTGAAAACAGAGAAAAATCATTAGTACCTCCACATCATTCATCACAAGCGACCTGCATTTAAAATGGGTCAGGGACTTGGCATTCTCAGACAAGGATCTACACCCACACCCAGGAACAACCTTAAGAGACCAATAAGTTTTAGAAAATGAACAGTCTTCTTACAGTGCACAAGTGAGTGCTTGGCCTGGTGAATACATTGCTAAGGGAAGATAATTAATGGTATTCATTGTCTTCCTTAGCACAGCTTCTTCACAAATGGCTGTTTTGGCATCACTGGGCAGGTCTACACATTCATTAAGTTTAGTACCTCTGATATGAGGAACCAGATAAAGGCACAGTAGCTGTACTAATGCATAGTAGCAAAGGTGAACTTTTGTGTGACGCTTAATGCACATTAGACTAATTCTACTGCATATTAGCACATTAACACAGTTTTTGTTGTGATGCACTGATGCACAGTAAAACAGTTCACTATGCATTAAGGCATCTCGTGTAGACGTGCCCACTGTCATAATATCAGAGTTGAAATGATGCAAGAACCATCACTCTTGTATCTATAGCTTGTTCTGGTGCTCTACAGATGAAGTATAATACACTGTTATTTTTGTTTGCAGACTGTCAAACTGTGACACCTTAACTCAGGTGCATGAGCTCTTGTTCATACAATCTCACTCACGTTACTGAGGCCACAGCTGAGTAAAGGCCAACACCTCAGGGATCACTATCTGAATCTTTATCACTGACTTTGTTACTTGAGTAAATTTTCATTGTGACATTTTAATTTATCAAAGCTCAAATTCCACCTTGGTATAACAGGAGCAGGAATCCAAAATTTTAACATATGCATGAAAGAGCCAAGCTGTAAACATGGCAGCAATAAGGAACATGTAGTATTCGCAACATTATACTGAATAAGGAGATCGTTGCTTTCATTATTCCATTTTCTAGGAGTTATCTGATAAATATAGTTTACTACAGAAAATCGCAGTGTAAAACCAGTCATAATTAATCCAATATTCAGTAAAACCAAAGGAGTGTAAAGGGTCACCTATTTTCACACACCAGCATTTAACACCACAATTAATATCAATATTAATACTTCTTAACACACCAGGAATGATGAAGCAAAATACTTTCATGATTTCATTTCATAACTTCCCAATGAACCTATCTAGCAAATCTTCAACAGAATCAGGTTGCACATTCGATACCATCATCTTATTAAAATGATTCAATTAACAACTTTAGCTGCTCCAGTAGAGCAGGACTTCATTTTAGTAATCCAGCCAGTAACAGTTTCCTAGAAACCTCTGAATTTGTTAATCACTAGTTCATTTGGGAGATAGCACGCTTCTTTTGTTTACCTGATATTTGGTCTCATGATATAACCCAACATTCTCCAATTGCAGTGGTTATCACATAGCCGGGGGGTTTGTTACCACAGGAGATTGTGGTTTTAACAAATTGTACAGTCAGCCTTTGCAGAATTCTCACATGCAATAAGAAATTCACGGACCAGGTTAGTTGTGGGTTTCTGTTCCCTCTGCTGCACACACTCATATCCTTCTGGCAAAAATTCAGAATGGAGGCCTCCCACCAAATGCAGTATGACTGGCTGGATCAGCGTGCTGACAGCCTGCCCATGGAACACAGTTGTAAGCCACATGACAAACATCATGGTACTAAGGATGCCAAGGAAGAATAAGATTAATTATTCTGGGCCTATTCAGTATTCACACTTTTTCCCAAGGGTATTGTTGACCAAATATAAACACTGGAAAAATAGCATTATTTGTGTCTAACACAAATATGATTAGAATATTTGAAACATACCTAACATCCAGCCCACAAAATCTGCTTTTCCTACTTTTTTCAGCCTGTTTGGACCTGTACATGCTCTTACAAAAGACATCCTGTACTGAATGTGAAGGGAAGCAATGAAATCATAAAGAACAGAATTAACTCCAACGCTCTCTGCTTTCAGAAATCTATTTCTTTTCATCTTAAAAAATGAGTGATTAAAATGACTTGAGCACCTGTTCAGACATTCTGAAAACACCATGTTTATTTGCATATTTGAGTTCATTACATGTATATGTATTTCAAAGGTGTCACAACCCAAAGGGTGTGATTTTTGTTTTTGCATGCTTCGGCACTGCTAAATTGTTCCCGCTAAATTATAGCTTCCTTGCACGGTGGTGTTTTCTGCTGCAGAAGAGAACCCCGGTGCAAGGGAGAATTTCCCGCCAATTTGAAGCTTTCTTTGCAGGGTGCATTTCTTTGTTGCAGCACAGAACTGCTCGTTGCAAAGAGTTCCCGCCATTTGTATGCTAATTTGAGTCCCATTATTGGCCAGTTCTAAATTATTCACACGTGGCGGCTAGTGATTGGCTTGCTAGCCGTATAAAAGGCTTGAGTGGTTTCCGCCCAAGTTGGAGGACTCCACGAACACCGGGAGGAGGAGACTTCACGCTGTGTGAAGATCTCTAAGCGCTGCGGATCCTTACGGACCCAACGCATTTCAAGCAGGCAACAGGGGTCTGATCAGCCTCTGGCCTCTCCCCGTCGCCGATAGATTCCTAGACGTATCCCTCCCTGCACGCAAAAGAACTGGACCCACGGAGCCTAGCAAACTTCGTGTGAGTTTATTCAGAGCTCTTCCGGACGAGTACTTTCTTCAGCTGACACGACGGGCTCGCATGTTCAGAGCCTTCAGCCGCATTGGGCTAGAGTTCACGAGTCTAGAACTCTTGTCCGCCTCTTTTCTTTCCTGTCTGTAACCGCAACTCAAGCAAGTTTTCAGCCTACACCACTGCCATCTCGGTGTAAGTAAACAATCTTTTAAACTACCGCTACGTGTTTGTGCCTAATTCCAGCTCGACGGCCTTCCCTCTCCAACCCGGCGTGCCAGGGCTGCTGGCCACAGTCCGCATGCAGCGCGAAAAAGGGCTCGGGTCGCTCCCGGCCCGCACAAAAGGGTTTTTATTAAGGTTTTTTTAGAGGAAAGTGGAGAAGACCTGAACATGAGAAAAGAGAAAAGAGGAATTGCAATGAATCAAAGAGTACAATTGTGACACCAATCTTGTTCATCACATATTCACATCCGGGCAGACTACACTGTCGCTAAGTACAGGTGTTCAAGAAACCTGTAGCAAAAGCACTTGAACTTCTGAGTTTTACTCTTAAGCATCCCCGTTTGGGTTGGGAAGAACCAGAACATACATTAGCCCTTGAGCAGCTGGGCCACCAGAAGGATCACTTCAGCTACAGACTGAGCCTGGCACCATGAGCACAAGTGGCACAGGGATGGGGGAGAGGGCGAGCCCCCACCGATGTATGTGGCCCCAGTCCCACACTTCAACAGGCTGTCTGGATCCACAAAGCCCAAGCTGGCTGCCTCCTCACCCACATGGACCAGAAGCCCTCCCTGGATGAGTAGGGCCAGAGAGCTTTGAGTGCCCAAGCCCTGGTACTGGGCCATGGGTCTCCTGCCACAGTTTCTTCTGGCCCTGCATCATGGGCACCATTGCCCGCAACCCAGGCTTCCCAGGCACTGCTCCACTTCCTCTCTGCTCCCCCTCCCCTTCCCCAACTCCCCCCAAGGGGTATACACTGGGGTACAGGGAAATGCAGCACGGGGAAGAGACATGCCTCAGTTTAAAAATGTTGTGGTTACCAAACTTTTCCTGTGTATAATAAAGAAAACCTGTTGAACATTGCCCATGTCCCAACCTGGTCCCTTTTCCTAATTAACACAAAACAGCAAATCTTTGGTGGTGGCAGGATAAGTGGGGGTTGAGAATGGGGCAACAGAATCTGGAAGGGGGTTTGGGGTCAGGGGGGATGCTGCAGGGCCTGAACTCAACAAATATAAAACCTTGGAGGAGAGGCACAGGGTTTGGGGGCTTTTGACCTGGAACCCTACTCTCAGAGGTCCAGAATCAAGACTGGGGATTTCTCCTTGTACACGCTGGACAGCTGCAAGATCCCAGACTCCATGTCTGTATGACAGCTGCAGGCCAGGAGGTATCAGCACAGTGGGCACCGAAGACTCCTGGCTCTCCTACACATGACCCCAACCCCTTGGCCCCCGAAGCCATGTCTCACCATTCAAGGACCATGAACCCATGACCCTCACCAATGCCTGGGGTTCATGTCAGGCAGCCGACCCAAGCCAGAGAGTTGCCTATCCCTGCCAAGGCTATGCCACTCCCCTGCAGCAGGACCTGGGCCAGGAGTGGGGCAATAGGGAATGGAAAAGCTGCCCCACTGGGCCCCAGGGTCAGGGAGTGGACAACCTGGGGCCCTCAGACTCTGCTGCCTGAAGCTGCCCCAGCAACTACCTGGCGGTCTGTTCTCTCCCGTCCATTCTGAGTGCTCCTGTGCCCTTTCAGGATTGACCTGGACCCACTTGGGGGCCCTGCAACTACAGGGCAGCCAGCAGCAGTCCAAGACCCTTTGCATTATCTCCCTTTCCTGGGACTGGGACTCTCAGCTTTGCTGCAGCACAGGGTCTCCTCCAAAAAGCGAGTGGCCATCTGGAGCCCCCAGTCATGCAACTTGGCAGCCTGGGAGTAAGCATCCCCCAACCTGTCCATTTCCTCTGTACATGGCCCAATTTGTTCCCCCTGCTGATCTCACAGCTCCTGGTGACAGGATCCACAGTGCACAGGCTGAGCTCAGAGGCTGTGACTGGAGCTTGTAATGTCTCTTCAGCGTGTCATATACACATCTTTCATTTGCTCAGCAGATGTTTGGCCACTCATCTTTGACCCACCATTCCTGCCGCTGCAAGCTAGCTTTCTGCACACAGATGTGGAGCCTGCAGACAAGGAGAAGGGGTTGCTTAGCTTTCAGAGGTTGAGGTTGAAGGGGGCAGGTCCAGGGTTGGGATAGGCCAATGAATGAGGGAGGGAGGTTATGGGTTGCCCCAAGGGGTTCATACAGTGAGTGTCTGCACTGGAAGAATTGGAATTAACTGGCACCTGTTGGACTTCACCCACAGATCGGATCAGAGGGGAGGGAAAAGGTGCTGTTGGGCTGTTTGCCAGCCTATGCAGGTGTGGAACCTGGGAGTCACCCTGGCAGCAAGAGCAGGGTTGCTGAGATAAATGTTCCCAGGCGGGAATCCTTCAATCACATGTCCCTTTCCTGGACTGGGAGGGAGGGATGGAGGAAGGGAGGGAAGTCTTTGGGTTTTTTGACGAGGGAATTTTTTCTCATTCCTGCAGCAGTTAACAGACATAGCTGTACGGTATCTCCTGTCCCTGACCTGGGGGTGCTCTCTGAAAAAACTGCTCTTTACCCTTTTGCCTGCTGAGCACAATAAACGCTATTGATGCCTTTCCAGGCATGCTTTGGGGGAGGGGGAACTGTTTACGCTCAAGCACCAGAGGTATCTGTGCTTAGGCCCAAATCTCCCCATGGGGCCGCAGCAAGGCGCTAAGAGAAATGGCAAGAACGTGTCAATTAGGCAGATTTTTGATCCTATTGAATGAGACATGCTCTCTAACGTGCCCAAGGAAGGGAGGGGGGGTAGAACTGTGCCTTGGCTTCATCAGGGGAAGGTGGGCAGTGGCAGTGGGTGATTCACCCTTCCCCTATGCCCAGGCATTCCCAGCCCTGACCCCTCCAGCCCCAACCCCTTCATGGGCTTCTCAGCCATAATGGCCTGAGACAGGGCTATGACTGCAAGGGGTGGCCTAAGGTGGCCTTGGCTCCCCTGTTGCTCCTTCCTTCCCTGCCCACCTTCCAGCTGCTCCGTGTTTCCCCTGGGACCTGAGTCCCTGTCATGGTTGTGTAGAGCTGGGGCAAAGCTTACTATAACAGGATGCATAGCACCCATGCACGCAGCCTGACTTGTCAAGAGAAGTGTTGGAAGAACTAGCCGCATGTCCTGTGGATCAAGCCAGCACAGCAAGCACTGGGGAGACTGGTATACACTCTGTACCTCTGAGAGGGGCACAGAGACAGGGGCCCCTGCTCCCACTTTACCTGGGGTCCAATGCTCAGGTCACCTCCAGAATTTCAAACTGTCCAGGGGCTTTCAGCTGATGCCTTGTGATTCTGGCAAAGCCACACACCCAACCTGAGCTGTAAAATTCAAGGGTCCTCAGCCTACATGGTGTCTTAGGATCACCAGGTATCTCTGCTCACACAGCTTGGAGGTTCAGTATCCATTCCCCAACCACATTGCCCACACTCAATTGGCTAATTGATCATCTACTAGGTAGTTGATCAGTGAGGAAGAAGAGGGGGAGTCAATCTGCTTTGCATGAGAATGAAGCACATGGCAGGAGCCTTCCCTCCAAAAACATTTTTAAAAATATGATGGCAAATATTTAGGGCCCAACTCAGCCACCCTTACATTACACCCGTATAAGATGGAGGACTTTAGGGTAGCAGATTCTATGAATTTCAACCCCAAATAGTACTTGCCAAATTTTATCAGATTTTTTGTCACTTTTACTTCTTCTTTTCCATTTCCTTAACTGGCACTGTATAGAGCCCCTGTTTTGAGAAGATTTCAGTATAAATATAGACGTCACAAGCGAGGAGTCACAAAGCATCAAACCGTCAAGTGGTTGTTTTGCACTATTACAAATGTATTTCAATATTTGAAAAAGAAATAAATACATCTAGATATGTAGTTTATAAACCTGAGCAAGGTAAAAAGTTGGAATGACTTGTGGTAGCAGATGTGGTATGGAAAGGCATGAAATCTTAAAAGGCAAGAGGATTACAGAGGAGGTCTGAGACATACCTCAAACTCTGTAACAGACTGTCTGAACCAGCTTTCTATCACGTGCACATGGTGCCAAACCATTACTCAAGTGATCAGAATTAGGAGAAACTGGCTTTAAGACATGAGAACAGAGAAACACTGTTTTTTTATGGGCCACTGCAGGGGTGACGTGCAGGGGGTACACGGGGGTGCACATGCACCCACTGAGAGCACCAGTGCACCCTGTCAGGCCATGCTCCCTGTTTAGGCAGTGGGCAGGTGGGCAGCAGGAGCACCAGTGCCCCCCCTGCAAGCGCAGGCCTGAGAGCGGAGCCGCCAGCAAAAGTGGCCACGTCACTCCTGGAAGTGTCCACGGGAGTTCCCAAAGCGGCGCAGCCGCTTTTACGTTAAGTGAGATTGGTTTCAGGAGAGGTGCCCCCCCCGACTCAAGAGGCACCAGACACCCATGGGCCACTGAATACATCCAAGACTTCATGTCTGTGAGCTGGACTCCTGGGTTTCTGGTCCTGCATCCTCCATTGAGGACAGGCAGTGTAAGTGCTTCTTGCAATCTACATTTTACACACGCACTCAGTTTCCCCAGACAAGTCAGAAAGTAGTGATGCTACATATTAATATGCGTAGGTGTGCTGGTGTACATTTTGGGTGTGTTCAAGTACATCATTCACTTCCATGATTAGGGAACTTGCCCACTGCCAGAAATCAGTGCAGATTAATCAGTTCTTAAGACAGGTTAACTGCGAGCAACAGGAAAATAGCTGCATTCAGCATTTGCTCATATTGAGCATTTGCTCACCTGCGCCCAGGTCAATATTCAATAAGAGAAAATAATAAGCAGTTTTCTTTGTGTGGATAGATCTATGCTACCCAAAGGGAGGCCACGGGCAGGGCCTAGGGACAGAGGCTTTGCTGACTCTTGTCATTGACAACCCGGGGCAGAGCTGCCCCGGCCCAGCACTCAGGCAGAGGAGATGAGCTCTGACCTGGGCTATACCACTGTGCCACAAAGCAGGGTGCTGCAATGCCCCATGGGATGTCAGTGGAATATGACCTCCTGTGAGATGCAATGGAACCTAGTACAGATGTCCGTTACAGCTCTGTAACCTACAGCACTGAAGTCTGATACCACATCCATCCACGGTTATCTAAATAGTGGGAGTCACCATTTTTACAGTGCTTTATGTCTGGTTATGGCTGGAGAGCACTTTCTGTGTGCCTACCACACACAAAAAGTAACTTCTGTACCTGGCCTGTATGTCCTCTGCTTCATTTTTATTGCAACTACAAATTTCTAACAAGTCCACCCAAACAGGTAACTGCCCTTCTGTTTTCAAAGTTGTTTGGACCTGTTACAGATACATACATGGCTTCAGTCATAGAGCCATGATTTTTGCCTCAAATCTGCATGATGCTTTATTTCTATAGATGTCTTTACACACACACATGCAGAAATGCACATGTGTGTATTAAGACTGTACAGTTAGGAAATAAAAGCTTTAAGCTGCACTCATAAGATTACGTCTACCCCCTATTGTGCCAACATTAGGGAGGTTTTTTCACAGTTGAATACTTTTACCTAAATTATGCAATATAATAAGATTTTGCATAGAGGCATCTCTTAGACAAATCAAAGCAAATTTTCATCAAAGTGCTCAACAGTTCTTGTTCTCTTTTAGGGCTCCTTGATGCCAAATTTCACTTTTGTACTCAAAGCCATTTGAAAGACCTGTTTAAAAAAATGCAAGGTCCTGTTTAAAAAGTGGGGGAAAGCATTCTGTACCCCTGCTTTTCATGCTCATAAACACCCAGAATATTTTTATTCCACCTTAAAAAAACAAACTCATCGTGTGGCAGAGACCATGCCTGAAAAACAACAGATCCTAGGAGGCAACTTTCGGAAACCTGTAAGCAATGGAAAACAAAGGATTACAATGGAAACGCTTATGTCATCTTAATTGTAGAGAGTACTTCTACCACAACCACAACAGCATCCACATGCACAAAAATGTGTACGTTACAGAGAACAGTAGCTGTTATGCAGCTATCCATTTTGCAAGCAAAGTCTCCAAATTTAATGGGCTGAAGGAAGGGTAATAAAAAAAAAAGTGTAAAGATTAATTCTAATTCTGAGGCGCTTGAAGGAAGTGTTACCACTACTACAGAACTTTATAAATCGAAATAATCCTCACACTCATTAAATCAATAGGAATTTTGCTGGCTGCTTAAGAACAGGCGCACAGTGTTTGCACAGGGAAACAATCAACATGAATTTCATCCAAGTACGGAACTGACAATGGCATGGGATACGATCAAAAGGAAGAGATGGGGGTCGGGCCGGAGGAGGAAAGGAACACATTGACGGCTTTGGAGTCAAGAAACTCTTTCAGAGTCTCAGTCCCTCAGCAACCTTCATTCACATTTTGAGAAATGACAGAAATCAGGAAATATTACTTCGGGTTGCATGCTTCTGTCCTGGCCTATCAAACGCACAGAGTAGTAACAGCAAATTACTGGAAACTGCACTTTGAACTTAGCCACTGGCAAAGATCCCAGTCAAACAGAAATGTAAAAGTTCCTTTCCTCCATGGGGCCTCTTGCATGGGGTGTCCCTATAGACATTTCTATAGCTGGTTGCAACAGGTTGGAATGAGGCCCCGAGCCAGAAAAACAAGCCCTGACCAGTATTATTTCCTACTGCCTGTGTTGTTTATTAAAAAGATTTTTTGGCACTTTGTGCCCTGCTTTGTTGGACTGTGTTATAGGCTCAGGTCCCATCGAGGAAAAAACTGGCACCATTTTTACAAAATGTTTACTCCTTGTTTTCTTCCAAAGGTTTTGATAAATGGTTAGCACTTCCGTTCAGCATCACTGTAGGTGCAATATAAAACTATATTTAAAGAAGAATTAAAAATGGTTAACCTGGTTGCTAAGCAAAGACTCTGGATTTCCTGTGACTTTAACCATAATTAGCTTGTAAACCCTATCAATATTTCTGCCACAGACAGAAGAAACAACATTTTTCTACACGCCAGACTTTACAACGGCGTATTAAAAAAACCAACAACAAAGCATGCAGGAGCAGTAACTTATTAGCAACCTGAAGAGTGCCCAGTGAGTGCAGAAAGGTACTGTAGATTTCCCCCTTCCGGAGGGGAAGTGATCAAAATATTGGCCTCTTTACAGGTCTGTTATATTCCTGTCTAAGAAAACCCAATTTGCACAAGCAAATAAACTGGCTCATTATAAAACCGAGGGGTCAACTTGAGTCAGATAAATCCAAAAGTCAGACAGCTGAAGAAACAATCTTTTATTTAAGCTGCAACACAGGTGATCCTAGAAGGAAGCAGTAAATCCCCATGGATCCACAGCTTCCTCATTGTGGGGGGATGGGAGGCAAGGGGAGGAGGGAGGGAAAGGAAAAAGAACAACGTCCACTCCTTAAGAGCATACGGCTCACCGTGCACCTTATCAGAAACAAGAATCCTGCCTTGCAGTTTAGCAAAACTAGTCAAATACAAAAAATAAAAGGCTGTGGCCGGATACATAATAAACTAGATTCCACAGCTGCTTTTACTGCTATTTCATGAACCTTCTCAAATCACAGCAAAGGTAAACTAGGAAAAACATTATCCACATGTTTTTGTTTTTGATTATAGGAATTTTTCCAAAAGATCTCTATTTTCAGTGATGAAAAGGAATAAGGAAAGCAAGAAAAGAGGTGAACGCAAGAAAAGGGAGAGAGGTGTGAAGAAGAGAGGGGACAGACTTTTTTTTTTTTCCTGCCTTCCTTAAGATTACTCCATTTATTTGACAATGATAGTCTGCAGCATACACAGTTTATATCTAACCATGCTCCCTTGAAATTTTAAACTGGTAAGCAATATCATAGGTCAATGTTTTGGCTGGAATATGCAAGTTCAGTGACACTACTATAGAAATAAAAACAGTTGAGCAGCCTGTCGGGACAAGAAGGAAGGGATTTTAATGTTATTAACCAATAACACCTCAATATTTTAGCAGGCATTTTTTGTTTCACTCTCTAACAGGAATCAGTACCTGTATAACATTAAGTGTTCAACTTTGTGTTTCATATTTTGCACAGAACAGATATAAGAAACAAAAGAAAGAGTTTTAAATTTGTGCAAGGAACTATCCTGCTAAAAGTGGTGGGTTTTTTCTGTGGAGGCTCAAGATTAATAAATCACGTTTCTAATAAATCTTCCCAAGGCACAGATCTGGAACTTATGGAAATAAAATGTTCACATAATGATTTCAGTCCATTACTGTGTATTATAGAGACAGAAGGATTTCTTGTACCACGCCCTGAACCCCTCTGTTTGCACTGAGGTTGTAGTATAAGCTAGTAAAAGAGGTTTTTCTCCCCATGTGACTTAATATGGACTGTTCTACATACCTTTGTTGAAAGTCCCATAGGGAAACACAACTTGCTTAAATGCATATTACTGTGTATGATAACCCTAAGTCTTTCCTACTTCAACTATCCTTCTAAAACCATCTGCTGTTTCATCTGCTCTTGCATGTTCAACAAATGGAAAGATCATTATCTGAAGCACCAATTACATTTGTGTAGACTAGCCAGGGCCCCTGTATATACTGGCAGTATACAGTAGTATTATTCTATGACAGATCCCCGCAAGGCAAAATGTACTGCATATCGCAATAAGGCCAAATATTAAGTATGTCAGGATTAATGTATGTCATGTCATTACTAGTACCTAATGGTTAGATTTGTCAGGAAAGTGGTGAGGCTTGTGGCATGTGTTATAAGTACCATAGACCTGAAGTGAAGAGAAAGGAATACTGCTGTTGGCAATGCTATGCCACATCTTTATAAATTTAAAAACATTAAAAGAGAAAAACAAAAAATCATACTGCCTACTAAGGCTTTGTGGCTCCTTTACAGAATATACTACAATATGTCATCATATATCCCATTGGTCAGCTCATTTCAACTAACAGGAATTGAGATGTCAAAAGAAGTGCACTCTGGGCTATCTTCTACAAACTGGAAAATCCATTGAAATAAATGAGTAGGAGTTTTGGACTAGAAAGACTTGCAAGATTTGGCCCAAAGAGAGTGGAAGCCCAACTTAATGCTTCCTCTCCGCAGTAGGTTATATCCAAAAATTGTAGTTAATTTATTATCTGGTCATGTTGCAGTCTAGTACGATGGCAAAATTATGCAGTGTTCTGTATAAATACAAAACAAAGGTGTTTCTTCCTAATTTTCCCAAAGGAGTATTTTTAAAAAAGATGTAAATGTTTTAGGAAAGAGAAGCTTAAAGGAAATAAAATAAGTCAACAGAAAAAAAGAGACCAGTTTTAAATCAAAGGCTCAATCAGAAATCTTCTAGTAGTGCTCACTCCTCTCCCTAGTTCAGACTTGCAGTGTGTCATTAATAAATGAGCCCCCACCTTTTTTCCTTTCAGTTTAGAGCACTGATTATTCTGCCTTTGTATTTTAGAAGACGTAAGAGATGAGGATGCCATTGCCCATCACAACTATTCATTTCCTACAATCAAAGCTAGGACTGCCTACATGCAAAACATGCCTACAGACTGCATACCTTTTTTTCTTTTTTTTTGCATTCTGTTTAAACATGATGCATACATCTCACTTGTCCCCTAATTTCCTGAATATGATATATATTTCCCCATTGAAGTCACGTGGCAGTGCAAGCTACACTCCAGCTACAGCAGCCTGCTGTATCCTGTCAGGGGAATCAAGTTACCAGGAATGTTGATGCACTTCTAAAGGAGTAGTCGGGTGGGGAAGAAGGACAAATATGTTTTGTAAGACTTTTTCAGAGAGCGCAAGCCACATTTAAACCCTGAAGTGCAGAGCAAATTACTCTGTTGACTCTGTTTACATGGAATATACACATTTTTAAAAAATTTACGAGAAAAACAACAAAAACTGTGTTTCTGCCTGAAGCCGTCTGCGTCTTGAATTAAAGACCTGTCATTGCCAGTCCGATTCAGGTTGACTGTGAGTCTCCCCTAATAAAGCAAAAAAAAATGAGAAAAGCCCTTTTCTTATGGTGCTGCTAGGGATACCAGACATTTTACAGACATAGAACAAGCCCCTCTGAACCGTAATACCCTAACCTATTGGCTTCCCATCTACACGGCTCTGGTATAAAGACAGTTGATTGACTTCTATTCTTATTTGCACCAGTGTGAAGTAGAGAGTACTCGAATCACGGAAAGATTAGTAGGGTTACCCCCCCGCCACCATTTACACAAGTTAATAGGGCAAATTCAATCCCTACCGAGAAGATGACTTATGCATATCCAGTGGTTCACAGTCTGGGGCTTCTTATGTGATAAGGGATGTTTGGAAGACGTGTGTCAATAAGATAGTTGTGGGGGGAGGTAAACCTGAAAAAAGTATATAAAAAAATCAGAGTGGATATTCTTTCGCCTATACACTAATACTTGGAGGAGTTCAAAGGTTTTCCATGCCTATGGCATTTGGCAATTATAATCACACAGTAAAATACCTAAGGTTAATGAGTAACCTCTAAAGGAAGTTACTTCACATAATGACAGCAATTTCTCTCAACTAAATGTTAATAATAAGGCCTGTAATATGGAGAGAAGGAAATGGTGGCAATTGGCAAATGGAACCCTGTTACCTAGTAACAAGTCCTTGAGGTATGAGCTTTAAAAAAAAAAAATCCCGAAGCAGGCAAAACATTTCCAGCCGGAGCTGCTTGACAAATTTAAAACATTTTGTAAAACCAGCAACTGTCCATGACGTGGAAAGTAGAAGTATGTGTGGCAAATTACTTTGTTAACAGGCAATCCAAGGCAGAATTAGTTGACGGCAAGGTAAAGGAAATGGGTAGCGCAATCAGCAAGAAGAGTCAGAACAACAACATTCACGTGACTCCATATAAGCCATCGAGCAAAAAACACAGCCTTCCGTGATGTAGGAAAAGAAACAAAAAGCCTTCAGGATAGTAATTTGTACCCTTCTCCTGCCGTTGCCCACATAAATCCCATACAATATAAAGGGCTGTGTTACAGCTTTTAAGTCCTGGTACATGATAAATGCTGCGCAAGCTGTGTCCAGCATGGCAAGTTACATAATGCAATCTTGCTGACTCAGCTAGAATGCACTCAGTTGCCGTGATGGACTGCATGCACCAGCTTTTTAAACTGTGCAACATGTGCTTTCACCCATGCTAGCACTAGTGTGCTGTCGGATGAAGAATGTCAGGGCCCTGGTCCCCACCTAACCCCATACCTTATAGTAGGGTTACTCTCACTTCTTTTTGTATTGTCTCTTAGATACCTCTTCTACTCTTCATGATCAAACAGGGCACTACTCTCTCACTCTCCATGCCATAACATCCCTCTGACAAGTGCAACAATTGTTGAGAGGGCCTATTTCTTGCAGTAGCTGTGACTGCCCCAAGAATGTCAGGGCCCTGGTCCTCACCTAACCCCATACCTTATAGTAGGGTTACCCTCATTTCTTTTTTATCATCTGTTAGATACCTCTTCTTCTATTCATGGTCAAACAGAGCACCACTTCTCTCCTTCTCCATGCCACAACATCCCTCTGACAAGTACAACAATTGTTGAGAGAGTCTATTTCTTGCAGTAGCTGTCACTGCCCCATGCACAGGAGAGAAGCCATACAGGAAGAAGTTAGCTGTAACATAAATCCAAGTCTTACATTCATATACTGCTCATTGCCCTTCAAACAATTGTTTATATTATTATAGCCAAATCGGTTATAATTCATTCTATCTGATTAATATTCAGGGCATTCATTTTCTGGACAACATCTGTGCAGAAGAATTGAAACCACATTAAGAAGCGGGTGATCCAGGCTGACCTGGACAGGCTCAGCAAGTGGGAGGACGAGACTCTGATGGTGTTCAACGCCGATAAATGCAAGGTTCTCCACCTTGGGAAGAAAAACCCGCAGCATCCTTATAGGCTCGGCAGTGCTATGTTAGCCAACACTATGCAAGTAAGAGACTTGGGGGTCATCATTGCCCACAAGATGAACATGAGCCTGCAGTGCGATGCTGCGGCTAGTAAAGCGACCAAAACGCTGACTTGCATCCATAAATGCTTCTCAAGCAAATCCCGGGATGTCATTCTCCCCTTGTACTCGGCCTTAGTGAGGCCGCAGCTGGAGTACTGCGTCCAGTTTTGGGCTCCACAATTCAAAAAGGATGTGGAGAAGCTTGAGAGAGTCCAGAGAAGAGCCACACGCATGATCAGAGGTCAGGGAAGCAGACCCTACGATGACAGGCTGAGAGCCCTGGGGCTCTTTAGCCTGGAAAAGCGCAGGCTCAGGGGTGATCTGATGGCCACCTACAAGTTTATCAGGGGTGACCACCAGTATCTGGGGGAACGTTTGTTCACCAGAGCGCCCCAAGGGATGACGACTAGGTCGAATGGTCATAAACTACTACAAGACCGTTTCAGGCTGGACATAAGGAAGAATTTCTTTACTGTCCGAGCCCCCAAGGTCTGGAACAGCCTGCCACCGGAGGTGGTTCAAGCGCCCACATTGAACACCTTCAAGAGCAAACTGGATGCTCATCTTGCTGGGATCCTATGAACCCGGCTGACTTCCTGCCCTTTGGGCAGGGGGCTGGACTCGATGATCTTCCGAGGTCCCTTCCAGCCCTAATGTCTATGAAATCTATGAAGAAAGGAACAAAAGCATAGCCTATAGGATATTTTCATTTTCAGTCATGACAGTCAACCTCAGTGAAGGATATGTCCTGGGAATTAATGTCTACCTGAAGTTTTGGGCTCTCAGATATAGCTTTGCCCATCAGCTCTTCACAGTCAGTTATTAGGCTGTAACGTCATTACCAAGTGCCTTTGACCAGGTTATTATTGCTGAAGTACCTGAAAAGGAATCTGATTGACAGAAGACTTCTGATTTCTCTGATCTGTACTTTCATAGACAAAATTCGTTCTGGCCAAAATTGTTCACAGGTTTATAAACAAAGAGTATTTGTTTGCTTACTTGTTATAATGGCATTTAAATAAAATTAGCTTTTTTTTTTTTTTTTTTTGGCAAAAGCAAATCCTGTTCCTGGTTTTCTTTCTATCTTTAAAACAAGAAAAAAAAATCAATTTAAAAATGTAAAGTTAATGTAAAAGTAAATATAATATTTTAAACCCACAGCAGCCAGGAAATTCATAGTTAACCTTAGTACTAGCCTCTAAGCAGAATAAGTATTTGCATTTCATGATCACACCAGTCTGGAGAAGGCAAGATGCTGTTCAATATTTGTATAAATTCAAGTTGGGAGAATGCTAATGGAAAATAGCTCTAGGAAAAGATTACAGGCACAGTGAACCAACCTACAAACCTGGCAAATGCTATATATCTCTGATTTAGTTGGTCACTGTAGAAGGTGTGAAGCTATCCAGCATTCATAGAATCATAGAAAATTAGGGTTGGAAGGGACCTCAGGGAAGTCCAACCCCCTGCTCAAAGCAGGACCATCCCTAATTAGATCATCCCAGCCAAAGCTTTGTCTGGCCAGGTTTTGAAAACCCCCAAGGATGGAGCAAACACAGTTCAATCTGTGGGAAGACAAAGCTTGCATAAAACTTGTCCTAACCCACTGGCTATAACCTCTCCCATTTCCTTGGCACCTTTGGATTCCTCTGATTTCAGTGAGACTCCTTAGAAGGATCCTGCTCACTAGGAGGGCAGGTGCTACAAAATCTCCAAATGAATGATATTGGGGATTTTGTCCCTACAAATATGTCACACTACAGCCTGAAAGTTTGGGGTCAGTGAGGATTTTCAAGCCTGTATAACAGACTATTTGCCAGCTCCTCAGCTTTTGAGTTGCATCCCTTGCCACACGTGCTATTCATCAATTACAACTAATTTCAGAATTGTAGTGTCTTGTAGCCCATTTAACTGAAGACAATTGCATGGGAACAATTAATAATGACACTCTTAACACAGAGGTGTTCATCTGTAGCCAAGAAATCTTCTAAATCTTATTATTTTATTTTGGGGGGGAGGGGAAGAGGAGGAGCGGGAGGAGGAGGAAGGGAAAACAGAGGTTTGGTTTTGTCCTGTTGTAGCAAAAAGAAGCAGAAAGGAGAAAGAGAAAAATGTAATGTATCAGACTCATGTTGCCAACTCTTACCATACCCCAAAGATCAAGGCGCAGAATTCTATGCACTAATTAGTTATCTGCTGTCCTCAGTTGCAGAGTTAATTTGTTTCTATGAATAAATGTGTATTCCAAGTTCACGAACTCATATCACTTAAGTGAATGTGGTTTTAGTGTGGTGAACAAAGCATCACACCTAGTGTTAAAAAAGTAAGTGTAAGATACCAGTTATAAAACCAGCTGCTAAGATATTCAAAGGTAACTAGCAGTTTTGGAAATTGTCTTTTGTGGGTGGGCCCAACTCAAAAAACCTAATGAATGCCTGATTTTCAGAAAGTACTAAGAACTTTCTAAAACCCAGGCCACTTCAAGGTGTGTCTGAGGTTGGACACCAAAAAATAAAAGCATGCATTCCAATGCTTGAGCTTCTGGTAAACTTGTTATTAACTAGATTTTCCAGCATTTCAGAGGTACTCAATTTAAAATATTTTTTCTTCAATAACCAAATAGCTTTGCAAAGATTAATAGCTTTAAATTATACGTATTCTAAACAAATTTTTGGCTGTATAAGTAAGGATAACTCAGATAACATCAACAACAAGAGCCTCTTTGCATAGACTTTGAGACCGATTCTGATCTTATTTAAAGCATCTACAGACTTTGGGGGGCTCTACAGACTTCAATCAAGTTACCCCCACTTTACACTTGTGTTACTGACATCAGAGAGACTTGTGTTTTGTAGTTAAAGACTACAAGAGAATAAAGACAGGTTATCTGACAAAATGTAAGTTTAGAAGAGTTAAATAAATACAGGTGCTTTGTGATTGCTACTTGCTGATCTGGCAGGAGTTGTTAGTCATTTCATCAGAAAGCCCATCTGCAAGGATCTAAGAGTTGAGAGCTTTGATTGTCTGCCCTTTATGTTGTCTGGCTCCTCTTCACTCATTCTCAGGAACCAATGAAGCCTCAAAGCAGTAATGGAAACTTATCCAAACCATGCTGTTTTGCAGATGTTTAAAAGACACATGCATAAACTGTGAAGGCGCTCTCACAATACATGGTTAACATTTTGATGAACTGTTCTGACTATGAGTCATAAACTACAGACTCTGATAGAGTGCTTTGGGTTTTAAGAAAGGAAGTTTATAATGGTTTTTTGGGGGGGGGTTGTGGTTCTCTCTATAAGATAGTTTAGAGTCAAGCCTAGCATACTCCTCTGCAGCTGCAGAAGCCTGCAAAGATGTGGAACAGATACAATTCTGCTATATGGGGAAATAGGGAGAAGTTTTATGGAGGAGCAGTGTATGTTTACATTGAACTAAAGGAAGCCTCTGAGGAGCAGCTCCAGAGGACCTCCACAACCCAAACAGAGGAATCATCCTTCCTGTCCTGTTGGAAAGTCTACACAAGGCTCTGGATCTAGCCCTTAGGAAGTCATGCTATTTCACTGTTGTTTCGTATGTCAGTAGAAGAACGAGTGTGGAACAGGAAGCGTATATTAGGCTTAATGCAGGAAGTACTTGATAGAGTTATATGGCCTGAGTTTTGCAGCTCAGATGAGAGGATCATAATGGTCTCTCTTGGCCTTAAAATCTTTCTGATCTTGCACATGAAGACTGTGTTGTTAAAGGTTATTTTGTCAAAACACAGTGACCAAGGTTGTACCCTTAAACACATTTTGCCCGTGTAAATTGGATGGTTTGCATGTGCCATGTAGTGGGTCACATTCACCCAGACAACACCAGCAGACTCTCCCTATGCCTGAAGAAGGGTGGTTGTGCCTAAAAGCTTGCAAAGAACAATTTTCCAACTATTTAGTTGGTCTAATGAAAGCTTTCACATTTACTCAAAGACCCTTGTCTGTCTACGGCGTTAGACCAACACGACTATAACCAACACCCCAGACAACTCATGCACTTTATTTTGAAATTCTGCCCTTAAGTCTTTCAGCATGTCATAATATAGAATGAGCATAAAGATAGTTTAAGCCTCACTAGAGTTGTGGCATGAAAAAAAAAGAAAAAGAAATAAATTCAAATTCAAGGCTGAAACTCTTTCCTTAACTAATCCCATTGTACCTAGCTATTGTAGCACATAATTTTTAACATCCTTCAGTGATCTGAAACTCCTTTGGACACAATGAGGGCAACCAAGGATGGCTTCACTCAAAGTTTACCTGCTTTTGCTGTAGCCTTCACATTCCAGATACATAAAGTTTTTAAAGTGGAAATGAACTAAATGCAATAAAAACAAAAGCCCTAAGCATGTATATAGGCCTGCCTACCTCCTGCTACAAGTCCCCAGCCTCTTCCCACCCCGTGAATCCCCTCCCCAAGCCAGCTTCATTCTTCTTTGCTCTACTTGTGGTCATGTATCTACTCCCTCCTTCCTCTGACTCCCCACTGAGCTATGACTAACTTCTACCATCCCACTCACAGCCCCTCTGTGCAGTCCTTATTTGAAGAGTCTGTGTCAATACCGGACGATATACAGTAAGGTAGCATAAAGACATGATTGGACTAAGCCTAGGATAGCTGCATGGCTCATGATTGGCATATAATTATTCAATTATATGTGTAAGTGTATTATATATTAGTAGTAGTAGTAGTAATAATTTGGGGCTAGGATGGTGTGGGAGCTAAGGTACATGGTTGACAGCTCAGAAATCGCAAATCTCAGAAGCGCTCATGGCGCAGATTCCAATAAACCTGTGAATTCTCCTAAATTCATAAGGATTGTCATAAGGACATGAATAAGGAAGGATATAAATAATTAATACTATGAATGGCGTTAAGAGCTTTATAGCACACCATGACACTGTATACCTTCTTTATGCCACACTTCCAATAACCATCATAAAAAATAGGGGAAAGCAGCATTAAATACAATGGAATTGGCAATATGTTATGCTCTCTCCAGATGCAAAAACAAACTACCTTAGTGTCAGGTGAGAGTAAAATAAACACAAGTATATTCCTAAAGCCTTTAAAACTGACCATACTTAACTTTTTTGCAATTTAAAAGGATGTTTCAGTGCAAATGTTTAGAGCTAAATTCATTATTGGAAAGGCAGATTCTCCCAGCAGCATAAAACAGACATTTCTAGGTCTGGTGGTTAAAAAAAATCCCCATAGGCTCACAAGTATATTTGGTATAGGACCAGAAATGCTCTATCCTGAGCTGGGGATCAGTTTGGTTTAAATTCGTCCTCAACTTTACAGTGAAAAAGGAAACATGTTTCTAACATTTTTCTAAAGGATAGCCATTTAGAAGCAGACAGAAGACAGAGTAGATTTGCACCTTACAGACTAACCTGTTTCAAAGCAGGTCAGACATTCTAATATTTGAAGGAAGCCTGTGTGAGGTAAAGTAATGGGTGGAGAAAAGATGAGAGAGGAAAAAGTACTGGGAAATGGATTTTATGATATTGTTCCTCAGTTTATTATATATACAACACGGCCCCTTATTTACTGCATGTAGTATGTGTGTGTTTTATTTATATATGAATCCATATTATATAATATATATTAGAGGCTAAAATCCAAGTAAAGTAAAGATAGCCTCTAGACGGATGTGCTTTTCAGAACTGCTAGAAGATCCTGATTTAAACTGGGTGCTCAGCAGCTCTGAAAATCAGGCTGAACTATTTTAAGTATATCAAAACTTTGATATCTAAAATATTTTTAAAGGAAAAAAGAAAAAAACCCTGCTGTTTAAATGTCGTCTTGTCAAAATACTCATAAATATAAGTCCAGAACAGAGAATAGTCTGGGAAGAAAGGCAGACATGGTGACTTATATCTTTTCCAAAATCAATTTTTATGATTCTGTACTTACATTCAACTTAAGCTGTTTGGTTTTGAACTGTTATTCATTTGCCCCTCTCTTTTTCAGATCTGTCTCTGTATGATAAGGCTATAAGATTGCCTGTTCACTAAATCCAGTCTCCTTTCAACTCCTATTTTTCTTTTCATTTGTTGAAACTTCTTTTGACTAACGTAGTTAGAATCCAAGCTTGGTCATGGCTAAATGCATTCATCAACAGCTGGGAAAATGGGTCACTTGCTGACAGCTGACTGACCCCATTTCAGACTGAATGTAGGATGTATCCCAATGGTTCTAGAATTAAAGGGGTTTTACTTGTTGGAAGGCAGGGAGGGGAGGGGAAGAGAAGAGACTGTCTGTCTAACTTAAACCATGTTCTTTAGGGAACAGGAATTTTTCAGTGCTCACATCAAAATGACCAAAATGTTCAATTCTGTGAAATTCTAAATATACTTAAGGATCCTGTGGTCCCTTCCAAGCCTTTTTCCCTCCTGCGAAGATATTATAAGGCATGTGTAGAACATTTTTAACTTTCCACAAACTAATGTTGAACAAATCCTAAATTACATCTCTCAAATTGGAAACACATGTGAGAGATGCACGCGGATGCCATCCTTCCGAGCAAGGAAGCCTGGAGGGGGCTTCCCTTGGAGCTCGTCAATGCTGCTTCTTAATCACCCAAAGGGGTCACTAGGAAGCAATTGGAGACCTGCCCTTCCTCTCCCCCTCTTCCCCCCAGGGCTGAGCATGAAGCATCTCCCAGCCCTAGAAACATAAGTACTTAATGTACAACAATGAAGGCTTAAGCAGGGTTTAAACACACACGCTCAGACCCCAGCCAGCAGAAAGGACATTATCTGTCTCTGCTGCCTTGTTAGATGATAAAAGGCAAAGACCATCTCCGGTGTTAGCCTAAGTCCAAGGGACACCAGCAATGTATATACTGTAAAGCATGTCTTGGGAGACAAAGCAGACCCACTGCAGCAATAAAGTGAGAGGAGCTTTTCAAGGATCAGCACAGCAACAAATTATCTTCTGATCTCTGGGACATGCAAGGGGAGACAGTTAAAAGAGCAGGCTACCTAACATAAATGGCAAAGACTATTTCCATATTTTTAAACAAAGGGGGTTTGCACCATCTGTCCCTGTCTGGGACCCCTCTTGCTCCACACTGAGAGGATTTGTGAGGGATTCAAGTGCACCTTATAGACTAAATACTCATTTCGGCTGCTTAAACCCCGTTGCCCAGACAATGGCAATGCAGAGAATCCCCTTCTTCCTTCCTTCCTGTTGAGTGTTCTGCCTGACTAAACAAACTAAATGCGCCTAACTCCCCTGTTGCAGCAAGTGGACTTGACCGGAGCTAAAACCAACAAAGGCAGATTCTGGTGGGAGCTGCTGAAGCGCCGGGCACTGAGTCAACAAGCAGGTCTCATTGAAATGCAAATCAGGCCATGTACTCAACAGCACCTCCAGTGTCCTTAACTTTTCAACCCCCACCAACAGCAACCAGTTTGCAAGCTGCTCTAATGAGTCACCAGGCTAGCACAGTGTCCTTGCTTTACCAACCAGCTGCAGGGGCATTCATCACGACTAAATGCATTATTAACGATCATCATCATCATCGCTAACATTAGTATTGTCAAGCACCGGGATCAGTTGAAAGCACCATTAGTCAAAAGCTGAAGTGGCCTTCAAAGAGTGTTGTGGTACACTGGAACAGAAAGAGAAAAGAAAATCAGTTCTTCCCCCTCCAGCCACCCCAGCCTCCTCTTCAAACAAATCAAAGCTCCTTAAAATTTCCTAACAGGAAATGCAGCTTGCAAAGTCTGACTACATCAATGCAATATATGTCCTATTAAAGTCCAAACTTAAAAAAAATTAAGCTGGACCAGTAGCATTAAATCTTATGAAATCTTTGCCCTCAATTTCTTTGCTCTCTCCCTGGAAAATAGGGCACAAGATACCAGCAAAAAACATTCTGACATCTCCTGACACCACTTTTTCTTGCTGCTGTGGCGGTTATGTTTCTGCATGGTGCTTTTGAGGTTTTATTATTTGTATCACCTCTCTTTTGCACTAACAGAATGTCGTTTTCTCAGAATTAACTTTGTTCTTGAAGAAAGTAGACATTTGCTCATTGGTAATACACATCTGCTTATACGTATTTCTATACATGTATGCACAGTCACAAGCTCTGGAGTCTAAAATCATAAATAGGTATCCAGGTTTAAAAACGATGTGTGACTGGACCAGCTTCTGAGTATCAGTGGCATCCCTGCATATACTAAAATGGGTAGTGCCAAAAAAGGACCAAGATATAGCATACTTTATTCCCAGTCTTGCCTTCCCTCCAATTTTATTAAGAAGTTATTCCTCAGACCAGCAATGACAACTATGGAAATGTAAAGAGGCTCTCAGTGCACCCCAAGTGCACATATATGTATGTACACAGATTACTTCCATTTCTGGAAAGATTGGGCCAAATTTGGATCTTCTTGCTCACTTTGGCCATGTCCACACGAGCGTGGGCATTTGTTTCTCCTGGGGGCCTTAGGAAGCTGCAGCTGTGGCGATCCTGCCTCTCGGTACCTGGGCAGTATGGCTCCAGCCAGTAGCCAATCCTGCCGCTTGAAGCCTGGCCAGTACAGCTCTGGCAGGCCAGGCTCCAATGTTGGGTGATGTGCACTGCCCTGTGCGTGCCACTCCACCTTTTCTGGTGCGGATTTTCTTGACCCTGGGATCTCTGCAGGGAACACCTGAATGTGCCATGTGTGATGCCACATATTGCACAGCCATGATTGTTTGATTGTGGCCTTTGGGTGCATCTACACATGTGCTTTGCTGCAGAGTAGACTAATTAACTCCGCTGTAAAGCATAACCATCTGCACACTGTGCAATAAATTAACTAACTCCACCGTACTCCGGAGACAGTACCATCTTACACCATAGTCACTCTGCTGAAACACACACGGTAACAGTGGTTGGCGGGCACATGAGGGTGCTAAAATGCGGGGGCCTGCCTGCCACCTAGCCCCACACTTCAGCACCCTCATGCCCCAGCCAGCCCCAATACCACCCAGAGCCCAGGACTGACCCTCTGAGCCTGCTGCCAGCCTGGAGCTGTTCCTCCCTGGCTCAAACTGCTGCGGTCCAGGTACACATGTAGATGCAGTGGCCAGGAGCAACTGACTGGGGCAAACTGCACCAGAAATTATTTCTTTGCCTTAATTGCACGTGTTGATGCACCTTTTGTTTGGCATCTTATTGCAAAAGTAGTCCCACTACTTAACAAAATCTCTTGGACTGTAAGGACAACACTACATGAATGAGTCTATCAAAATCTGAACCCTGACTAGAGATGGGGGCTGTGCATGGAGCAGCAGCAAATCAGACTCAATTAATTGTTACAGTCCAAAAATGTTGCAAAATTCTATTTTTTTCCCTTGCTCTTTTTCTATATTTAAATGCAACCTTGGAACAGAAAGTTCTAATAAAATAATTTCTTGAAACTCTCCAGTGGCGACATATAGGGAGTGCACAGGGGTGCACGTGCACTCCCTGAGAGTGCTGGTGCACCCCCTGACAGGCCATGCTCGCTGCTTAGGTGATGGGTGGGGGGGCAGGTGGGAGCGCTGGTGCCCCCGCTGCAAGCAGCCGCAGCCACAGCCACTTCCAGAAGCGACTGCAGCAAGATCGGCCATCTCGCGATTGGCACATGCCCCCCAAACTTAGGCAACACCGGTCACCAGTCACCCATGCAGCTGGCAAACCTCAATCTTTTCTTTTGGAAGTCCATTATACATACCTGTTCCTCCAAGCTCCATTCAAAGGACCTGAAACAGTCTTTAAGTCCAAACTTGAATTTTCAGCCATGCAAAAACTTCAGCTGAAATCAAAGGGACGGTACAATTGTTTTGTGAGGAAATCACATTATTAAGTGCTAAATGGGCCACTCCAAATTCAGTTGCAATGTAGCCAAAAGCTAAATTCTTAATTTGAAATGTTGCATGGACAAAACATGCAAGGTTGAACTCTGAGAATCACTCATTGATGCATGGATTTGATGATGACACATAATTATACATTTAGAGGTCATGTCTTTATTTCAAAACCAACTTTACAGATTAAATGTACAGAGAATCACTGAAGTATAGCCATCCCCAAAGAGAGAGTGTGGAGGGATGGAGAAGAGAATTATTAAACTCTACAGGACATATAGCTAAAGTGAAGCTAAGGAGCCAATGTATACATTTGTTCTGTATGATCTGAAACATAGCCCCCACTATTTTCTTTTTTAAATCTTTCTTTAAAAAAAAGAGATTATGAACCCAAACCCAGAATGAAATCCTTCCATGTTGAAGTCACTGGGAGTTTTGCCATATACTTTAATGCTGCCAGGATCTTGCCCCATATGTTCAAACCCCAGTCCAAATGACTTTCCATTGACTTGAGTGGACTATGGCCTAGTCTTGTATAGTACATAGTACATGTGACCAGTTTTTTCTCAGAGCAGCTATCAAAAGTCAAACATAAGTCTCAATACTTAGCACAGAAGGCACTGTATACATTGTAAAGGGATTTTTTTCTTGCCCAACACACACACACGAGAATTAAATTTCATATGAAAAACACTGTTTCAGGTTGCTTCTTGTTAGCTTTTGCTGAGCTCAAAAATCTGCTTTCTTGCTGATTGATTAATTTTCTTTCTTACAGATACTGTATAAATCACAGCTAAGAAAATGATTTACAGCCATGGAAAAACACAATCTATCCAGTTACTATTAAAAGCCCACAGTTTCTAGCAGGTTTCAAAAGGACAGAAACAGAAGGTAGCTGGGTAAGAATATGAACCATATTGTGCTCAAACAGCTTTCTCATATTCATTCTGTGACTAAGACCCATCTGTTTATCATTGGGTGCAATACAGTCTGAGACAAAGTGGATTGTTAATTGATGTCTCTGAAAGAAAGCATGAGGAAGTAACTGAGTGTTTTGTGCTGATGAGACTCAAAAACAAAAGGAAAAGAGATGATTAGGAACTTTCTTCAGCTGACAAATGCCAGTTCCTTGAAAAGTATTTCAGTGTTTGTAACATGCAATACATGAAAATGGCGATGTAATAATAACAGCTTGTATTGCTAGAAGCATTAGGAAGATGGAAAAGGACTTACAGAATACAATCTTTCTTTTTTTAAAGAGTAGCACAGACTTTGGCACTGTACCAGAACAATAAACCCCTCATTTAAAATCAATTAAGTGTTTTAGCAAATGACTCTACAGTTCATATAATATTTACACACATACCTCTACATAGATATAGATATATAGATCTATACATCTATAGATCTAGATAGATAGATAGAAAGATAGAATCAGTGTATAACTACATGCACATGCACACAGGCCTAAAAATCACGGGGCGTTTATACACACGCTGCAGGAGTGGGGACAGGGGGGGCTATTTTAATTAGAGTGGCTCTGAAAGCATCTCATTTATCAGTGTCCCTGCGCTGAAAAATGGTGGTGGAGATGCTTTAACTAAAGCTCGTTTGATGAGCTTTAGTTAAAGCACCCCTCCCCCCAACCATTTTTCAGTGAGACATGAGACATGGAGCTTGCTGGAGCACGGTAATTACCACGCTCCAGCAGACTCAATTCATCAAGTCTGCTCCAACACGCTGTAATTACAGCACGTCAGAGCAGCCTCGCTGCACATGTATAGACACCCATGAAGTCCTGAATTCTAATCCTGAGTGTTTCTTCTTCACTGAAACTGGAATTGCATCAGAACAACAGTCCATTTTGTCCAGCAGCCTGTCTCTCAGAGTATTCTATAGTAGACGCTTCAAAGGAAGAATTAATCCTTCAAGTAATAGGCAGTTAGAAAGAAAAATAATTTTCTAATATCAGGAAGTTATTGATTGCCTTGTGGTACTCCCACAACCATTCTGGCATAAGTTTCTCCATCTCTAAAATGATAACTGTTAATAATAATACTGCTCATCAGTCATCTATTACTGCATATTGTTTGTGTTGCTGGACATGTACAAACATAATAAGAAAACAGCCCTTGCCCCAAGGAACTTACATGACTCTACTTCACAAGCGTGGTCAAAAATCAACCATACAGAGCCAAATTTTGCAAACAGCCTCTGGCTCAGTGTTTCAATTTTGGCTTGACTGTTTTGAGACACTATGAACCTCAGTGTGACCGAGAGCAATGGATTTTCTCTGCAGCTCTAAAAAATAGATATGGGGGCCTCCAAGCTGACCAGCCAATTAGCAAAGGAAAAAAAAACAGTAACTTCTTTTTAAAAATAGCACTGACAACTGTGTAGGAGGGTGCAGGCTTCTTCTGTCTCCCTGTGCTCTCATCAGGTGTCAAAGTCAGGCAACTAAAGTTCTTATAGGTCACTGCAGCAGGTGCACACTCCACCTGGGGTATTAATGGCTTTCTGGGGGGCAGAGACAAAAGTAGTGTGGGCAGAAATGCTGGAATAGAACATGAAGCATTTTTAAATACAGTCTAGCCATGAGAAAGGGATACGTTCAGACCTCTTGGAGGCCTTTATAACAGAATGTGAGGCAGGAGCACACCCTTTAGTAAATCAAAGGTTAAAAAGTTACTTTTTCTTATTGCCCTTGCTTCAGTTTCAGAAATTTTACAAGATTCAACAGTCTCAACGCATTCATTCATCATTTTGATTTCTAGCCCCTTCCATTGTAAAGACTGTTCTTATTACCTTTTGCAGTCTTAAGTACTGCTCTTGTTCTCAGCAGGCTTGCAGAAGATTATCTGCATCAGATAGACCAGGCAACCTGAGCAACATATTTCTTCTACTATTGTGGTCTTTATATATTTATTTATTTTGTAAGGGTTAGATGTTAGCATAGTAAAAAGAGGCAGTTCCTTTCTTAGAAGGGGAGAGATGTGTATATGAAAGGAAGAGTTGTTATCTAACAAAGTTTTAATGTGCAGTTTTCAAGTCAGTCTAGAAATGAAAGAAGTTCAAGTTGGAACTTCTCCAACAGGACCTAAACACGGAAGAACTATTTTGGTCTTGTGATATAATGACAAGTTATATAACAATTGCTGTTCTCTTTTAGTAATGTTTGAAAATGGTTTCAAGATCTGTTCCAAGGCCTGTTCCAAGCATGAAATAATCTGCTGCTCAAACTCAATCCAGTATCCATTGGACAGGTGTCCCTAGCATAAAGTCATACTCCATCATAGATCATAGAGTTCAAGGCTAAAAGGAACCAGTAGATCCAGTCTTCTAGAGGCCATTAAACATCACATGCTTATACCTCTAGTGACTTCAGCAACCTGTGTTTTGCCAAAGTGTATCTTCCAGAAAGACATCCTGCCTTGATCAAAAGACACCATGAGATACAGAATCTACCTGCTTGCCTTGATCATTTCTTCCAGCAATTAAAAACTCTGCTTGTTAAAAAAAATGGTCCTACTCCTAATTTGAATGCACCTGGCCTCATCTTAGAGTCATTGGCTCTTGCTGTGCCTTTCTCTGCCAGATTAAAGAGCCCTTTAGTGCCCAGTATTTCTTCCCCATGAAAGTACTTAAATTGGGGTGGGCAAAATACAGCCCACAGGCCAGGTCTGGCCCATCAAATGATTCTATCCAGCCCATGGCTGCTCCTCGGAAGGAGAACTGTATCTGGCCTGTGGCTGCCCTGGATTTCAGCATCTCTCACCCTTCTCCGTTCCCCATGCCACAGCTGGCTTCAGCAGCAGCAGCTCCAGTGGCCAAGTGGACACTCCTCCTCGGCCTGACCCAGCCGCACCCCGGCCCCGCAGTGTATGCTCCAAGGCAAGGGATGCTGAGCTCCTGGCCAGGCTTCTGCCCAGCGAGGCTGTTTGTGCACAGATCTGACCCTGCAGCCATTCGCAAACCACACAGACCAGCCCGCAGCAAGAACTGAAGCTCAGGTATGGTTCTCCCTGTTGGTGATGGAGAGGGTGCAGGGGAAGAAGGCCAAAAGCCATAGGTTATCCAGGGCTTGGTGGAGGTGCAGGCACTGCTAACACAGTGCTGCACTGTGTTCGTGCACATCGCTTCGGGCTCTGGCACAGCTCCTGTCCACACCCAAGTCCCTGGCACATGGCTGGGTTGGGCGGGAGCCACTCCAGCCACTCCAGCTGTGCCTATGTGGCCTGAAGTGGTGCATGGGAACACAGTGTGGCACTGGCCTATCCCAGCCCAGCTGTGGGCTGGAGACTTGGGGCAGGGAGAAGGGGAGACACAGCACAGTACTAGCTTGGCCAGGCCTGGATGATCTGCAGCTCCTGACCCCCTTCTCCCTGCACCCCAGCCCCTCCCCCAAGTCCCTGGCATGCAACTGAGCTGGGTCAGTGCCACACTGTTTTCCTATGCACCACTTTGGGCCATGTGGGTGCAGCTGAAGCAGCTGCTATGGCTCTTTCCCAACCCAGCCACGTGCCAGGGACTTGGGGTGGAGGAGGAGGGTGCAGGGAACTTGTGTGTTTTTGTGTGTGTCTGCATGTGTGTTTATGTGTGTGCATGTGTGCGCTCGTGTGTCTGCAGGTGCATGTCTGAGCATGCATGTGTGCCTATCTGCACTTGTGTGTGTGTGTCTGCATGTGCTTGTGTGCACAGCCCTCAACAGCTCACCAAAACTCGTTAAGTGGCACTCCAGTCCAAATAACTGCCCACTCCTGACTTAAATACTATAATCAAGTCACCCTTCAACTCTCTATCTGATAAACTAAATAGATTGAATGCTTTAAGGCTCTCAATGCAAGGCATTTATTTCAGCTCTTAAATATTTTTTGTGGATATTTTCTGTTGCATCTCTAATTTTTCAGCACCCACTCAAAAATGTGTGCAGTACTCCACAGTATTAAGCTTACTGATGCCATATCCTGAGGTAGAATAACCACAACACTTCTCCTGTTTGTATATTCAAGGATTACATACACTTCTACTTATTAAGTTGGGAGTTGATATTGCATAGCTTGATATTGCATAGCTTTCCCACTATATGACCCCCTAAATCCTTATCAGTCTCTGTTCACAGGATACATTTCCCTATTAAGCAGGTATGACTTGTATTCCCTGTTCTCAGATGCAAAACTTTGCTGGACTAAAACACATTTTGTGTGTAGCACCTCAAATATTTCCATGCCATATCCCTGTTCTTATCATTATTCCTGGCTTCCTTATGCACCCTTATAACATTCACTGCATGCAGGAAGACTAAGGATTACATCAACATGGGGACTAAATCCCACCCTTTATTTAGTGAGATGCCCCTGCACGTCATAGCCGATGTGTATTAGGTGCTGCAATGTGGGGCAGCCAGCACTCTACCTATTCTCTGGATGGAGAATTTCAGCCTCTAGTGATTCCAGACCATAAAATATAAGCAACAAAGGAAAGGGACATTTAAAATCTCTGCAATTGCAAGTGAAAGCACAAAATGTATGTGTGTGATGCAGTACAAAAAGAACAGGGATGTCATTCCTCCATGGTAATGACAGCATCTTGCACATTCATTTTATTGCTCTTATAAAATCATATTGAGAATGGGGAACAGAACCACAATTCACATCATAACAACAGAAATGTGGTTAGCCCTGGGCCTACCATTTCTAATGGCAGAAGTAAAACAGGTGCTAGACCTTTGGTTCTGAAAAACAGTCATTCGTCACAGAGTTCTGGACCTTAAATTTCTAATTTTCCTATAGAATAGAAACGTCGTTTTTGGAGGAGGATTTCAAAGGCAAAAAAGAAAAGAACAAATAAACAAAAAAAGCCCAGAAAACTCAGAAAATGAGAATCTTAATGTCATTCAGTAGAATTCAACCTACAGAAAATGACAGGCAACACATTGATTTTTCAGAACCCAGGACTACAGTGTGTTCAGGTGCTTAGAAAAATTCCCATTAAACGCTGGTGTTCTGTAGAATCACATTGTAAGTCTTCAGGCTTCTGAGTATAAACTGATAGCTAGCCTGGAATATTAAGGAATCCCCACCACGCCTCCTTTCCTTCATGGAGGGCTGCAAAGATGAAACCCTGTAGTAAAATGATATAAAGTTTTATGCAAAGCAACAGGCATTTTCAGAGCCAACCTAGTAGAATAGAAAGAGCAATGCTCTGCTCATGTGGGTCAAGATATGATATGTGGTCACAACAGCTCTGATCAGGCAGAAGATCTTCATGAGAACAAAGCTCTAGACTTCAGGTGACCATGTTTCCTGAGTCTCAAAACATGACAATCTTGTCTCGGCTGAGCACACCAGAGAGTTGGAGGGCTGCAAAGTACTGGAGATCAGAAAAGTGGGTGGGAAGGGGTGTGGAGCACTGCAGAATGCCAGAGGGCAACGCAACCCCCTATTGTGCCCCCTTTCTGAAGAGCAGTGCCCAGCACTGCATCTCGACTGAAACCAGAACAAAAGCATCTATATCATCAAACTGCCAGAGTGCCCAGGACAGGTGTTTAAAACAGAACTATCTCAGAGAAAACAGGATACATAGTCACCCTAGATAGACTTAAAGTAAAGGGCTGTGTGAAGCACTTACTGAAGAAAGAGCAAGTGGGAGAAAGACTATGCCCTGGGGTGGGTGAGGAAACACTTTGGTACCTTTTTTGTTTGGTTAATCCTCTTTGGACTAAATCATCTGGGCCACAGGCTGTATAGTCAGGTTCCAAGTCTGATGCAAAAAAAATTATCTACTGGGAAATAAACAAATCCAGGCTGCAAAAAGACATCATTACCACTGTTCATTTTATGGAAAACTTTTCACTTGGTGCTTATTTTTAAACCACTTACATCTTGTTGCAACACTTATTGACACTTTCTCCTTAAGCTTCCATTTAAATTGTCACTGAAACCACCATTAAATGTGAGCGCGCTTCACATTAAAGGAAATAACCTCTGATTTACTCTAGGTTTGCACAGCAGATGAATTCTGGAGGAAAGGCTCATTCTGACAGCTGTTTCCATTTCATTGTGCCCTTTTTTTTCTTAAAGAACATTTGTTTTCAATTTGTCTATAAATAATGGAGGAAAACACAGCTGAGGGGCCCAGCATGATTTTTATAGAAAGTTCATTTTTGGAAATCTGATAAGCTTATAACCACATATGTTTGAAATCACTGTAATGTGAAAGACAGAAACTTAAAAAAACCTTACTTGTCAAGCAATCTAATGTTTATTTTATCCCGTGCTTAGCACCATTTGTCAAATATGGTGTGATATGGGAAACTTTGGATCTTGATGCTGAAAATGTGTGGGTGCTTATTATGCCAAGTTGGAAAGATTTTACAGCTAGTCATAGAGGTCCTGATTCAGGAAGGTGCTTAGTCATGCCAGAAGCCCTACCCATGTCAAAGCGTTTGCTCACGCGGCTAAAGTTATGCATGCGTTTGAGCACCGTGCTGAATCAGACCTAATTATTATTGTCTGCTGGTGTGAGTAAAGGATGAAACCTGGTTCAAGACTGACTCTTTTCTGCGCTCTCAAGCAAGACCCTAAACATCTCTACATCAGCTTCTTCATCGGGACCAACAGATTAGATTTTGAGTATTTTGGAGCAAGGCACACCTTTTATTTATTTATTAGATATGGTAAAGATCAGTATTAATTAGATAGCATTTGTAAAGTAATTTGAAGATTATAGGCTATGTCCCCAAATTGGCATGAGCCGCTCTGGCACAGACTAGCCAGAGGAGGCTGCTAACCCTTTATGCCTCCTACCTCAACCACCCACCCCCCAGGTTAGCAATGCTCTCATTTGGTCTCAGCTGTAACAAAGCCTTTAAGGCTAAAACCAGGTTTATCCCAGGCTGGTTGTCCCTTGTCTTCAAAACAGGTGAGGGACAGAATAGTAATTAACTGGAATTAGCTGCTATTATCCCTAGGCAAAGTGTTAATTTGGCTACTTCACAGGTACTTAACATGAGACAATGGGCTGTCCCTCTGTAGGATCCCAGGATAAAAGGCTTTGTCCCACTACAAATACAGTGTCTTCTTTTAGCCTAGGAAAGCATTCCACCAACTACTGATTTTCAAAGCACAGCAGCATCCAGTCACACATTTTATAGCCCAGACACCCTTTGCCCCTATGACCTTATGAATCATTACCTGGCCCTTTAAAATAACTCTGCTCTACAGCACCTAGGATGTAGCCCAAAGTCTGCTTTAAGTCTGCCAAGTATAATGAACAAGATATGGTTTTCAAAATCTCTTTTTTGTCACAATACTTCACATGAATATTTTGGTTCAGAGGCATAGCAGGGCAGCAGTGAGGTCAGACACGGCTGTGGTGACAGCTCTTTATGGGCTCCCCCACCAAGCCAGCACTGGGAGCTGCTGCCCAGGTCACCCCCTCCTGCCCCTCCACTCTCCCCGCAATTAATATTCTAGTTCAGCTCCAATTTGAACTACACAAGCTGCTGGTGAGCGCTTCGGAGAACCCATTACTAATGGCCTTATTTTAATAATTCAGACCCACAAAGAAACCTATGAGAGCCTATAATAGTCACTGGGGAGCCCATAACACATGAGAAAAAAAGTGAGGAAGTGGCCAGGCCCCAAACCAACGGGACAAGGCCCTGCTACCAGCCCTATGAAAACGGTCTTACACATTTCTCATGTAACCCTCCTGCAGCCAAGAAAATCAGAAATCTCTCAGCTAACTTCATGTACCCACTTGGGCAGTAACCATACTTCAAATTTTAAAAATAAATATAATTCCCTTTTATTCTTCATCACTGTCAACACACAAATTAGCAATATAACATAATGTTCTCCCCTCTCTGCAGAAGACTTTCTACATGTCCTCTGAAGACATTAGGGCAAAGAGACAATACTTCTCAATTTCAACCTTTAAGGTAAAAAACAGATTCTATTCCCAAACAACCATACTACATATACATCGACATAGAACAGGCTCTTCCACTAAGGGCAGAGTAGCATTGCACCCAATGGACTTGATTCTGATCTTACTACTATTCACATAAATCAAAAGTAGACACCACTGAAGCACAACAGGACCATTTTCACGGGACCTATTAATACAAGCTTGCCTGGAAAACCTCTCTAAATAGAGAGGTTAACCAATAACCAATAATGTTAACCAATAATGATGGACTGTAGTCCCTGATGTATTGTAGTACTGAATTGATTTGAAGCATTAAATTAAAACGCCTATACACATCCTCCATAATAGTGAGATTGATTCTCATTCCCACACACATGCACCCTACAACCCCAATTTATTTGGGTCGTGACATATTTGTTCCTGTCATCTTATATCACTCCTTACAATGGAAAAAAACCCACAACAGGTAACGGACATCCCATCTATCACATACTGAGTAATTTTCCAATTTAAAATATTGGTTATTTGTTTGTTGAGTTTTTGTTTTTCAAGCAGACACCACAGCCTCATTTGTGAGGATAACTCACTTCCTGAAGAACAGAACTGAAGGTCACACTTTAATAAAGAATGTAAGCAGCTGCAACCCAAATGCACATTGCAATATCCAGCAAACCTATGTTGATCTCTTCTATACCATATCTTTGGGATTAGTGGGAGGCACAAAGGGGACAAGGCAAAAAGATTTGGGTCTGCTGTGCACACTGGACATCTTCAGAGTTCATAGCTTTGATGAAAGATGTGTATATTATATGCACCTGGGGGCTGTCTATACTTAGGCTTTGGCCTGCATTGCTACCAATGGTATTTTAAAAAGTAACACTTGTGTAGCTGAGCTTGTAGGGGGTAGCAGCAGTTTGCTTACCTCAGTAGCTGGTTGTCTCAATGTACTTTCCACAGAATGAAGTACTGTCACTCAGCTGCTGGCAAATCATTACTCTTTTTCAGGGCACATAGGCCTGCTGGTTTTGCATGTCTCCTATAAAAACTCCATCTGACTATAATCAGTAAAAAGACAGAGAGTAGAAAAACACAGACCTGTTCAAGTGTTACCAATGAGAGCTACAACCACCACCTTATAGTGCATATCATGTTGAATATTGCACATACTATCTATACTACTACTGCCCCAATGTTTTATTGGGTCCTATTGAATATTTCCATGGCTCCTTTTATGCAAGGATCTGCATATCTTATGAATCAAATCTCACAACACACCTATAAGTATTAACCTCATTTCACAGATGAGGGGAAAAACTAAGCATACTTAGCAGCTTAGTTATTTGCTAGAGTTCACATAGCAAATTGGCAACAAAATCAGAAATAAAACCTGGATCTCCAGTTTTTTTGGCCCCATGTTTAATTATGTTTTAAGTTAAACCACAGAAGCTCACAAGTTGGCCCTCCTTTAGAAGTCAGGAACTTCATTTCACGGGCACCCTGGTTTCACTCAGTCCCTAACCCTGAAAATACAGCTGCAGTCTGACAAAAAAGCCTTGGCTGAGGGCTGATTCAGAAAAGCCATAAACTGATAATATCCAAGTTACTGCAGGAAACAAAAACTTAATCTCCAACAGTTATTTCCCAGTGTAAATATTTAAATAAACTGGCATTTTAAAAAAATAATAAAATGTAATTAGAGATAAGCAGGATTATAAAAGAAGCTTTCTTATAAGTTACAGAACATTTTATTTTGGAAGTCCCTTCATCCTATATTAGTATAAGAAGTTTTTCTCATAATGCTGAAGAAGGAGTAGAGAAATGATACGCTTACAACCAGTTTTCCTGTTAATACCCAAGTGTTTCCTGTAATGGGAAGTTGTCAACAGAGCCAAGCATTGGCAAAACAGGCGTAGTTTATTTTAGCATTGTCTTTAAGTATCAAGTAAGCATGTAGATATCCTGCCCATTTGCACCTGTTTACATTGTCCATGTTGATTTGCTACAATAGAGGAGTCAGCCAAAGTAGCCAGTAGTATATCTTAAAGGTACATTTCCTTCTAACATATACAAGAGGCTCAAACAGTCTTAAGGTCTCTTTATGCCTCCTTTCTTTCCTTTCTTGGCAGCCCAAACACTATTTATTCCTTTTCGAAGCTTGACTTATACTGTAAGTTATTCCTGTCTGTTGAACATATGCATGCCCAAATCATTCATGATCTATTTCTTCCTTTAATTTTCAACTCCCAGAAATAATGTTAAAACAAAACTAAGCATCTTTTAGCACCAAAGTCAGGCATGTGGAATGTTTTGCGAAATGGGGCCATTCAGGGAAATCAGGAAGAGCATCGCTCTTGTGTGCAAGCTGCAAGTTCCTTCAGTCTTGGGGGAGGAAGAGGAGGACTGGAGAGTTATAGCAGGTGCAGCAGTTCAATTCACAAGTGCACTGACCCTCTGTAGGAGCATGGCAGGAATTTCAAATGGGATTAGCCACCCAAACAAGGAAAAGGTCACACTTGACATTTCCACTGGAAATTCTAATGCAAATAGACCTCAGATACTCTTGACATTTTTTCCGCACACATCTAATAGCCATACATATGTAAAAGGAAAAAGATAAAAACAGGATGATTAATTTATGTAAATCTCATAAAGGCAGCAACATTAAGAACTGACTTCACAGAAACGTGAGACAGACAAAGCATATTGCAATATTGTATCCTTTTTATTTCCTACCATTTTTAATTGATTTACGGGGAACAGATTAGTATTTGTGTAGCTATGAATAAGCGCTTGTGCCTTAGTCCTTGCTTGTAAGAGGAGCTTAGATCCGGAATAGAATGGCTACTGGGGAGGGGGGAGAGAGAGAATAAGGGAATTCATTTTTCTATTAATGAAGAATTCTCCAAATGATCTGTTAAGATTAGAAGGGAAAATACCCTCCCCTAGATTTGAATGTTCATCTTTTCTGTGCTATGAACCCAAAACATATGTCTGGAGACATGCAAATCTCTTGAAATAGACAGAATGCTTAAAGGTAATTTTTTTTTCAAATTTAAATAGAAAATAGTTTTCCTCACACAAATCTTCTCCATACCAAGAAGTATTAATAAAAGAAATAACCTATATCTAATTGCACCCAAATAGCACAATGAAGTCAGCAAACTATTTCCCATCTTGGTAAATGTGAGTTTCCTGTTACAGTTGTTGCCTTCTTGTAATCATCATTACTGAAACAGGCGGTACTGACTATGCTTTGATTGATCTGCTTTGCAAGAGGAAACCAAAGATACAGAAATTACCATATATATATTTTCCCTAATGGGCTGAAGTATACAGCAAGTTATTAAAAATGTCCTATAGTATTTGCATTTATTCTTTTGTTTTTACTGCCTCTATTTAGAATAGAAAACGAGACAAATAACATTGTAAATAATTACTGCAGATTGTGAATATCCGCAGAAAAATCCTGCTCTGAGATTTGCCAAGTGCTCTAGCAAAGTCATGCAAACCTTTTCTGTGTAAGCAATATGTGTTAAATAGACTAACATATGGTCTGAAGTGAGTTCTTCAGAATTTACCCATTGCAGTTATTAAACTTTGGGGTGATACAAAAGCAGAGAAAATAAATACTGTGCTCCACATTTGATCTAATAGTTAAGTAATTAAGAAATTAATCCTTAGATATTATTCTTAAGCCTTGTAAATGCTATCCAAGCAGCTGATTATCTGCCTGCAACGCCTACATTTTGCTTGTGTTTTCCACATTTTAAATGACAAGTTCATCTAAACTGGCAAACAATGAAGGTTCATCAATATAAAAAGTAAGGCCACGGTTATGTGTATGCTCAGTTTTGTGCATTGGAGTATTTCTGTTAATGGAATCCCAGCTCTTTGAAAGTGAACATACAAAACTGAAAGATGTACGCTGTTCCTCAAATAAGTAACATACACAGGAGAGGACTGTAAGAAATGTAGGGAATGTCTAAAGGAGCAAGATGTAAATCAGTTTGGCATTCAAGTAGGTGCCAGAGCCTCTTTCTGCTGGTGGCAAGGTGCTTTCCAGCTCAGGAAAAACCATAAGCATGTATCAGTGACCAGAAGACCAACCATAGCCTTCTACCAACCTTAGGATTTACAGTGAGAGAGATCCAAACTTTAAGATGCTCCAAGATACGTGGTCATATATACTAAAATTGGGTCTGTACAGAGAAGATTAGTATGGACCTCGTGCAAGAAAAACAGGCAAAGTCATGATGTGTTCTATATTTTCTTTATGATGGATGCCAGGGAGGGTAATAACAGAGTGAAGGTCACTTTAGATCAGTCATTCATTTTTTTAGACACAAGGCACCCTTCAATGGACTCAATGCCAGCTCTTAGCTTTGTTTTTTAACTACAAAAAATTATAGAGCAATTCTTCTATTGAAAAGACTTTAGAAACACCACAGAATGTTTTTAACAGTAGGAATTCCTCCTTGAAGTCTCTGGATTTCTCTTGTGAATCATGTTTGCGTACCTAACAGTGCCAACATTGTGCAGCACCCAGTACCACCCTTGACAGGATCTCAAGGTACCTCAGGCTCCCATGGCACCTTGGTTGAGAATCACTGTTTTAAAGCATCCACACCTTCCACTATCAGAGACAGGATATTGGGGTAGATGGACCATAGTTCTGACCCACTGGGTGCATCTGCACATGAAATTAATGCAACTGAATAAACTCCAGCACAATTCGCGCCAGAGTTTTTTGCTCCCAGGCACCACGGTTATATGTGCACCTAGGACTGCAGCATGTTCAGCTGGGATGGAACAGCCCAGGCTGACATCAAGCCAAAGGGTCAGCCTTCCAGCCCAGTGCTGCTCTGCCCCAGCTCAGTGTGCTGAAGAGTGCTTCTGCGCAGGGCTAGTTAGCAGGCAGCCCCTGCACTGAAGCACCCACGTGCCCCAGCCAGCCCCATCAGCATCTATGCGTGCGTTACGGCTCACTAAATAGCACAGCTGCAGGACAGTACTTGTGTTTACAAGTACTAACCTCAGCAGCATTTATTAGTTTACAGTAAATGTCTCATGTAGATGCACCCACTATGACAGCAAGCCACAGAGAATCTACAGCCAGCCATAGTCTAGTAGCAGTGATTCAGCAGCAAGGCTTGAACTATACAGTCCACCCCAAAATTGCCACAACAGTAGCCAGAAGGAGAATGTTTTAAGTGTGAAATAGAAACAAAAAATAGGCAGAGCACCCCCTGGTTAATGGGTGTGCAGAAACTGTGACGGTGCAAGTGGCAATAATAACTCATATAAGAATGTTATTTTAATAGCTGGTGTGGCCTCTGACTCAAGGCATAGAACAACCACTTACAACAAGACTTCCTCTGTGAGTATATTTTGCGATAATTGTCTGATATGGAGAGAAGCAGCTTCACTTAACTTAGGCAAAGCTCTGTGCTGCCACGGCCAGACTTCTTGCCAGTACATTTACAGCTAACTAGGTTACCTGCACACCACAGGTTACACCCTGAGCATACCTTTAGGACTAAGAATGACAGCAAATTCAAAGAAGTAAAAAGAGGCTCTGGGTTTTCCTGACTGTCCCAGGTTTTGACATCAAAACAGGCATGGAAGAGTTATCTACACACACAGCTTGAATGGCAATTAAGTCAAATTAGCCTTGATCATACTGGAAAAACATATTATATCAGATACTTCAGAAGTGGGACAATGGGCTTGTACTTCTGTAGGACCCCAGAATAACCCCAGGAGAAATCCAACTACTGTTTTTAGCTTAGGTTACAGACCAAGTGTCTGGGAGGAAGTACACAGTGAAGTGTACTCAATGGGTAAAAGATTGTCACTATCTATGGAAAAAATCTGAAAATGTCATATGTAACTAGAGACAACAGCCACCACTTTGGTCTCATACTGACTGCAAATGATGGCAGGGGTGTTTGTAAGTGGAAATAGCCTTGTATTACACATCTGTGTGGTTTTTATATACGATGATGATATACGGTATGCTGTTTGAACTCGGGGTACACTTTACAACCCCGTCAAAGTCATCATTTACCCTTAATATTTTCTTCCACAGTTATCCGTTCTATTTTGCCTTCCGCTGATTATTAAATGTCAGACAGCCGTAACTGAGCTTACATAAAAGATCTGACAAATGGAAACATTTTTTTAAATTATGACAAAGATTTTCATATACCAGGCCATTCTGCTTTGAACTATCCTGCTCATGTGAAAGAGAATACTGATCAAAAACAGGACTATTGAGTTATTTAAGTAATCTATAACAGCAGTAATCCCAGAGTGGGAAAAGTCAATTACTAATACCTCTTCAACCACAAGATCAGGGTTTGACGCAAGAGTCACTGATGAAATTTCATGTCCTGCATTATGCAGACTGTCAGATGAGAGAATCAGAATTGTGCCTTCCTACCCTAGAATCTCCAGCAAGGGCAAGGTTCATACTTCAGCTACACCCAGAGCTAGTACCTGAAAAAAAATTACATTAATACAGCTGGACACAGATTCATTTATTTCTGGGTTATTTATTACTTGTCATTGTCCTTTTACCTTAGGTAAAAAAATCAATAGCAATGATCAGAGGAGCATGTTCTAGCTATACCAGGCTTGTAATTATATGCTAAGGAAATACCTATTCTGTAGGATGTTATCACACCATTAGGCCCCACTCAAGACATGCTTTATAGGCCAGAATTTCACTTATCATCATTTTCTTAGACGTAGCTCTTTATTTCTTCTACTTAAATGTGTCCACATATTTTTGACATTGGTTTCCATTATTCCCAGCTTTCTTTGTTTCTTTCCCATCTTTTAGGTTTCAAGTTTTTCCATCGCTTGCTTACAGATAATGAGAGAAAATGCTTCTAACTCACCATCAATCCATCCTGTTTTCTAGCCAGTATATATATTCACACACCTTGTTGACATCATTTAAATCTCTCCTCCTAATGCCGCTTGACTGCTGTAGATATAAGCCAAACTCCCATTTTTTCACGGTCCCATCCCTTATCAACTGTATTGCCACTGATCTCCAACAATTTGGATCCACATGCAATTCTCCCTTTGCCTCTTTTTTTTCCTAAGCAATTAAAGCCCTATCTGGTTAAACTTTCTTCACAAACCAAAACCCCAGGCTCACTTAGGTTCTTCTCCATCAGCTCAGTCTCAAGGAGCGTATACTACTGTAACATGAGTGTAATGTGTACAACAGCAGGTGGAACCAGGGGGCAGGCTGCAGGGCTGTGCTGACTGTTAATTTGGACTGCTACTCTCAGAAACTTCCAGGGGCTGGGGGGCAAGGGGAAAAAGGAAGAGGAAATCTGAGGCTGGAGTAAGGGGAAGAAAGAGCAGCGTGCAGGTGGGACCTAGTCAGCCAAGCACAGAGGGATGCACAGGGGAGCTGGAGCTCTCACTGGCTCTGGCAGCCAGAACTGTGGGCTGAAGAAGCTGGACTCAGACTTGGGGGCAGGTGCAGGCTGCTGCTTGAGTGCTCTAGGGCAGCGTTTCTCAACCCATAGGTCGCGACCCAAAAATGGGTTACAAGAATATATGAAAGGGTTGCGAGGAAACTTTAAAAATGGATCAACAGACTTTTAAAATGGATTCTCCTTTAAAGGAGAAAAATGTGGGAAACCGTGGCTTTTTCAGCCTGCCAGAGGGAGCTTGCCCCCTGCCACCCACGCATCCTGTCTCACACCTGCCATCCCACCCCCACTTCCTGCCCCACCCCCCCCACCCCGCACACTGGAGGGGAGAGGGTCAGGAGTGAGGGGCACAGGGTTGGGACTGGCCATCAATGTTTACAAATAGGCCCTGGTAAAAAAAAAAGATTGAGATGCACTGCTCTAGGGACAATGAAAATAATGCATGTTATTCATGTTCAACTTTTACTGCTGCTGGTATCTCATAGTGCACAGCTTATGATGCTATAGTAACTTCTACAAAAGGGCATTTGATACCACTGTGCATACACCGAAGAGAAGACCATGTTTGTTTTTCCATCTATAGCCATTGTGCTGATGCTTAGCAACTTATTCTAATGCAAGGTGCTTTTGAAGGAAATTAAGCAACTATGGTATTGCTAGTGCCCCTTTGTAGTACCTCACTTGGTAACAACCTGATCTAAAAATCAGTGGAAAATCTCCCACTGATTTGAATGTGTTTTGGTTGAGACAATGCAAAGTGGAGGAAACCACTACAGGGGTAGACCCCACCAAGTAGAGAGCCTTCCTTGCCCATGTTCTTCAGTATTGGGGACAAGCAGCCAGAATGGTCAGACCTTAAAAGAATCTTTACTTCCAAGATCCCCTTCAAATGGTGCACACCTCATCCATGTGCGGGCCGCCTCCCGATCCCGTCCATGTCACCATGTGCGAGCCGGGAGCGATATGCGGACCCGTCTTTGCTCACGCGGGCTGTGGCCAGCAGCCCAGGCATGGGGGGTCAGAGGAAACCGTGCGGTGGCAAGGCACGCACGGGCTAGAATTAGTCACAGACGCGTAGTGGTTGATTCAAAGATTATTTACTTACACCCAAGATGGTCGCGGTGTAGGCTGGACAGTTTCCCAGGTTCAGCTCTGCTTAAATCCTCGTTGGAGGACTACGACAAACTCGGTTCTTGGGCCCCGGAGTTGTTAAGGCTCCGCGGGTTCGGCAATTCTTTCCCAACGGAGTTGTCGAAGCTCCGTGGGTTTGGTTCTTGAGTATATAGGATAGGGATACGTCTAGGATTGTGCTCGGTGACGGGGAGAGGCCAGAGGCTGTTTAGACCTCTGTTGCCTTCTTAAGAAATGCGTTGGGTTCGTAAGGATCCACAGTGCTTAGAGATCTTCACGCTATCCCTCTCGGACTCCAATTGCTTTCTCTCCAACTTGGGCAGAAACCACCCAAGCTCTTTATACAGCTAGCAAGCCAATTGCTAGCCGCCACGCGTGCATAATTTAACACAAGCCAATAATGGGGCTCGAATTAAAATGCAAATGGCAGGAACTCCTTTGCACCGTGCATCTCTGAGATGCAAAAGAAATGCACCATGCAAAGAAAGCTATAAATTGGCGGGAAAATTCTCCGTTGCACCAGAGTTCTCCTTTACAGCAGAAAACTCCACCGTGCAAAGCAGCTGTAATTTGGCAGGAAAATAATTTAGCAGTGCCGAAGCGCACACAAAACAAAAACTCACAACTTTGGGTTGTGACAATCCATACCCACAGATCTGTCCCTATCCCCTAATATTTGCATTGCCCATATATAGGCCATATAGGACAATGTAAAATCTAGGACACTGCACCCCCCCCCTCCACTTCAGTAGGCAGAAGCAGGGACAGGGCACCACTGGTATTACTATTCAGCTAGGGAGTCAATGGCCCATTAATGACCCATTGCTTTCTTCACAAGTGTTAACAATCCTCTTTTTAATGATCATTCGCTAACCTTGATTAGCAGTTAGCTTAGGCAATTTTGCTGTCTGCTAGGGCTTCCTATTTCACAGCTCCTGCTGCTCCACCTCCACACCCTGCGCCTGAGATACTAATTTTAAGTTTCATCAGCCAGCCAGGACCAGCTTTCAAAATCCGGGACTATCCTGGCCAATCTAGGATATATGGTCACCCTATCCATATGAGGCTGCAGGTACGCATACACATATTTAGCATGCTGCAAAACAAAATCTGATCCTAAAAAGCTAAATTTATGTCTGACATAAATGGGCCACAAAAAGGAAAATCTGCTAACATATGTTGTTGGTTTTTTTACCCCAAGAAACTGCTGTTCAGGTTCAACAATTCAACCTATGAATGGAAACTATTCCAAAAATGAATGGATAGCTTTACGAAAGTAAATCCAAACATCAATGGAAGTCATGATTTGTTTTCACTATCAAGGCCCAAACACTATTTCTCATGCCATTTTTCAGTTTTCCTGGCTCTCCCCAGTATGTCAGACAGCATTAGGTCTGACACAAAGCTGTCAAGAGAATACTGACCATATGGTCTTAACAAAGAACACATCAAAACAATTTCAATTTTAAGAGCAGTGAATGTTATTAATTTTTTGAGTGATTCATACTTCTGATATGAAATGTTCTACTTGTCAAAGTACAACTACACACAGAGAGAAAAGCAAAGATTAACTCATTGTAGGAAGAGGGGATTTAATAAATATATTGGAAAAGTAGGAATATTTATATTATAGTGTTAGACATACAAATGCACACATATATATAGGGCTATCCTCTGATCCCACTACTCCAACTAGTCCATACATTTCTTATTTCGCGAGTATACTACCACTTGACTGAAAAATAATGTACTACTCGTATGTAAGAGCACTGGATTCTGGCCCACCCATGTATACTGCTACATACATAGACATATAAAAATACACTAAAACATCATGGTGTTTAAAAATACAGTAAAAGCTGTGTTATTCCAGTTAGTAAAATGCCAGTTACTCCATTAACTGGAATTTCCAATATCCCCCAATACAAAGCCTCACTTTAGCAACTCGAATCTTTGCTGAGTCTATCTGGCATGTGCATCATGCCCTTCGAGTTGATATCTGCATAGGCAGAGGGAGAAAAAAAAATTGATTGGGCGGGGGGGCACTGAGCATGTGCATGCGTGCCCCTCAGGCAGGAAAGTCTGTGGGGGAAGGAGAAAGGGATCTGTGCAGGACAAGGCAGGCTGCCACTGCAAGCTAGGGCCGGGGCAGCGCTGGGCTCTTCCCGGAGGGGGTGACCACACTGCGCTCCTGTTTCAGATAACCGCCACCCCTCTTACTCCGCTCCTGCCAGATAACAAAGCTTTTACTGTACTACCTTTCTGAAATTAGAAAACAAAAAAATTAACATTGTCTATAAAATCAAAATTGAGCGTTCTTGTGTGTACACATTATGGTAATCTTTAATTAAATGATCAAATACACTGTTTTTTTCCAACAGAACTTCTGCCTTCTCATTGTACAGCTGTTCAATATATTATTTTCTCCTCACTCAGTTTGTGATCAAGCTGTTCTTTACTGCAAGTTATTCAAGCCCTGATCTGGATACAGAATCATTATTTGCTTCATTGGCTTTTCTATAGTACTGATAACTATGGCTAAGTACAGGCATCCAAGAAGCCTGAAGTGGAAGTACTCTAACTTTCGAGCTTTACTCTAAGGCTACAGACAGAAATTCAAAAAGCCTGAGCCTGAATTGATTCAATCTTTGCAGGTTAGTCTAACCTGCCTAGGCTGAATCAATTTGTAACTGTTCAGACAGCCCCTCTAGACTGAAAAAAATGCAGGTACATGCCTTCAGTAGCTCAGGCTAGAAGCCAGGGGATGCTAGAGCAGCCCCACCTTCCCTTCCACAATGCTGAGCTGATGGGGAGCATGGCCAGGCCCCAGCAGGATTCTCTGATTAGGCAGGGGTCCCCCCACCCTCACTGGTCAGCGAGGGGGCCAGCAGGGATTTCGTTACACAGCAGGTAGCATTTATCACCCCATCTGCAAAGCAAAAGGATCTCTCATTAGCTCAAGCTCTTCTTAAACAACTTGTTCCAAAGAAGGAATGGAGGACATTAACAGCTACTTGTTGATTATCTCCAAAGAGCCCTAAGCAGCACTGTCCTGCTTCCTTCTCTCCCACAGCACAGACCATAGCCAGCATGTCATCTGCTAGCTAATGCTGAGAGGTGTCTATGTAAGGCAGAAGGGAGCAGGGAATCCCTGCTTCAGCAGGGAGTGGTGGGGAGGGGGAGGGGGGAACAGGAGAAAGCCAGGCAGATGCTCTGTACCTGCAGTTTCTGTCGGAGTTGCAACCAGGGAGCAGAGGGGAGGAGCCAGCCCTGCTGGGCTGGAGCAGACAGCAGAGCCCTGCTCAGAGTTGCAAAGCAACTTGGATGCTGGAGGATTCCAATTTAACTTAAACCAGGAAGGGGTCTGGGACAGACATTACATAAACCAGTTTCAGCTTAATCAGTTAAGTGTGCTACTACATTCAACCAGGTTTATCTCAAACCAGTTTCAGCCATTTTCAAACCAGTTTATATGCACTGAACATCTGTTCTGTTACAGGTTTAAACCAGTTTCTGATCACTTAAACCAGCTTATGTGTAATGTCTGTCCCTAGCCTAAGCACCTACAGTTTGGTCAGGAGGAAGCAGAATACACATTAGCCCTTGTGGGGCAGAGAGGGAGTCTCAGGACCTACCTGCATTGTCTGAGCCCAGCAAGAAGGGGCGGGGCTCATGCATACCTCCCAGCATGCCCTGCAGGCTCCCCAGGCTACCAAAGACTCCTGAGCAGAGCTGAACAGCTGAACCACCCCAATTTGCTGCCAGGGGCATCACAGTCACCTACCTGGACCTGATGCAGCAGCCACAAGCCATCAGATAGCCATTTTGCTCATGCCCAACCACTGTGCCCTGAGCCTGCTAAGTGTGTGCATGTCTGTACATGTCCTGGACACCTGTGTGTGTGTGTGTCCCTGGCACCTAGGTTTTCTATGTGTGTGTGTGCATGTCCCACACACAACCCTGGTGCTCTGCAGGTGTCTGGGTGACCATAGGTGACGTGTTGGGGGAGCACAGGGGGGTAATGACTCTGGTGCCTCACTTTCATTCCAGGCCAGTAGTGAGGGTCCTGGGGGTGGTGTTTCTTGAGAGGCACAAGGTCAGTAAGGAGTATCAATAAATCAAGATCATAAGTCTTCCATGTGGACAATTGTTGAGCCAAGAGCATGCTGAATATTAGAGTAGGTAACTACAGCCTTTTCCATGACCATACCCCAACTTACCAAGGAGTCACATTAGGCCATTCCTTCACCTATAAACATCACATTCAGAAGGTCAGCAGTAAAGTCTCTTCACAGGTAGTAGCTGCCTTAGGATGTTTAGCTAGCATGACATGGGGTGCCAGCTTCAAAGTGCTCAGAATCACCGCACTTGCAATGGTACACACCGCAGCAGTTTATTGCGCTCCCATTTGGTCTAGAAGTTGTTGGCCTAAAAAGTGTGACACTTTACTTAACAGTGCACAGATACTCATAACAGGCTGCACAACTTGTACACACATAGATGTATTCCCTGCACTCTCGGGCAGTAGACTAAATGACATAAGAAGACAGATCCCAACCGCTCCCCTGCTGCCAGGTTTCTGGGCCCATGGAGAACCGGCAGGCCAAGTATTATGGCCTTGTGTGTTGCTTTGTAGATGTTGAAAGCACCTCAGCTGCTACTATGCACTCAGCACTTCTGCAAATCAGAGCCCCCATGGTCTTAAAGCAAGCATCCAGAAAATAAAGAATAAACAATTAGTTAACTATCCATCACAAGTGTGGTTTAAGTGACTTGATCAAATAGGAACTCTGTGGCAGAGCCTGAGGGAAAATCAAATTCCCTTGAATGAAACTGAGTATCCATCAACACAAGGCTATACAATCTTTTCCTGCAACCCTCTGCCTCCCTCATTTTGCACTTTCCAATACCTTCCATGAATGAAACAAGCAACCCTCAGAAAACTGCCTTCTTTATTACTACCCAGCCCACCAAGAAGGTCACACACAGCGGAGGAGGAAGGGGTCCTGTGAGAATAAAGAGTATACAACAGTCAGAGGCAGATTAAGATTGGGCAGGAAGTGAATTGGGGGCCCCCTTGTGAGGCCCCCCCCCATGGGAGATGGCTGTCAGCAGGGAGAGGAGCCCCTTCCTCTATTCCTCTCCTTGTGCTGGCACTACGGAGGTGTGCAACCCAGTTCTCACTCACTCACTGGCGAGTTACAATGCATAATATAAAGTAAATAAGCTGATTTGCATATGTATTTGCATATGTTATGGTGTCTGGTATGCAAATAAGCATTCTTGTTTGCTTTATATTGCTTATTGTAGCCAGCCAGTGAGTAAATGAGAGCTGGGTCAAAATTGAAGAATAATCATCACATACCTGGCAACACTGAACCTAGGCATCCAGGGGCCCCGGGCCGGGGTCCTGCTGCCTTGTACATTAATCCACCTATAATGACAGTGGTGATCAACCTACGATCCACAAGTCAATTCAGGTCCCCAAAGTGACTGGATCCTACGTGTGGGCACAGGGGACCAGCAGCAAGCCAGTCAGCCTAGAGTAGGGTTACCGTATTTCCAATTTCAAAAAAGAAATTGGCACTGGTGAGGGAGGAGGGGTATATGATTGTGGGGGGGCAGTGATATGCACTCTGCCCCCCCAGCTCTGCCAGTGCCCCTCACTCTTGACCTGCTGCCCCTTTCCCACCCCCCAGCCCTGCTGGCTGGTGCTCCTCACTCCCAACCCACAACTCCCTGCTCCCCCTGGTACCCCTTACTTCTCACTTGCAGCCTCCTGTCCCCCCAACCCTGCCGGTGCCCCACACTCCTGATCTGCAGCCCCCTGCTTCCTCCCAGCCTTGCCAGTACCCCTCACTCCGGACCTGCAGCCCCTGCCTCCCAGCACTGCCAGTGACCTGCAGCTGCAGGGGCCCGCATGGAAAGCACATGATCTCCTGACAGCCAATCAGCATCCCCACTGTCCCCAACCTGAAGCAAAAGTAAAAACCCAAACATTTGCTTGCATTTTAAAAAACCCAGCTGAACAAAGAACAAGGGGCCAAAAAAAGGACGTCTGGGAAAACCCAAGCGTATGGTAACCCTAGCCTAAAGCATCCCCTTTCCTGCCCTGCACCATGCTGCTGACCCCTCTGCAGCCCTCCCTGCTATCTAGCACTCTACTAGTCTATGACAAGCAATGGTTACTCTCTCCCTCCCTCCCTCCCTTTTGCTTCCTCTTCCACTGTGGCAAGCACTAAAGATAAGCTCTCTTCCCTGGTCTTCCTTTATCCCACCCCTTCCCTTCCCTCCTGCTGACATTGGCAGCCACCCCCTACCCCTCTTCCAACTTCCCCCACCCCTACTGGAGGAGTGGTGGCCCATGGCCATCCAGGTGGCAAGCACCTAGCCCACTTCTCTAAAAGGTTGAACACCACTGGTATACAATAATATAATTAAAGACCAACACATCATCAGGGATCCTAGTTTTCTCCGATTAAAAAATCGCCAATTTTCTGATTAAAAAAGTAACCCCAGATCCACATTTTTCCATGATTAAAATGAAACACCATTATACATAGATCTATATATTAGTGGTATTTCATTTTAATTGTGCAAAAATGTGGATTTTGGGTTACTTTTTTTAATCAGAAAATTGGCGATTTTTTAATTGGAGAAAACCACTATGCCTGCTCATTATCCATATGTTCAAAAAGCATAGGCAAGCTTAATTCTCACATCTTCTAATATTTAAGTGCTTGACTCTGCCATATGAATAATGTGCTTTTAATAGTGGGGGCGGAGGAGAATTTCCTGGGCTTTTTTTAATAACTATAAAGAAACAAAGATTCCATCGTATAGCGTCATACTTATACTCATATAGGTCATCAGTAAAGTTAAACCTTTAGATCCATGACACAGATTTCTGCCACTTGAACTAACAGAGTAATTGATAACAGTTGTAGGCTATCCTCCATATGGAACTGTGCGACAGAGGATAGACCACATTGCCAGAGGGTTTCACAGACATTTGCCAATGGCAGAGAAACTGTAAAACTCTGGAATCTTGGGGCATTTATACACATGCATTTTTGTGCCCAGACACACTGGAGATCTGGCACGCAAGCTGATGCGCACAGCACTGAGTCGCTTGCAGTTGTATAAGTGGCAATATTCACATCAGTACAAAGAAAATGGCGGCAGCGCACTTTTGAATTAAAATACCTTCTATGTGTTTTAGTTCAAAAGTGCACTGCTGCCATTTTCTAAGCGCTGATGCACATTTTGCTTCTTATACAATTGCAAGCAACACAGCGCCAGGTGCTTTTCAAACTCTTCTACGCCCTGCCTCCAAGTATGCTTGCCCTTCCCAGTCCAATCCTCCATGGTCCTCTTGGAAACAAAGATTTATGGGACAGTTTCATCTAGTGGCAGTGGAAGCCTGGAAGTTTATCTGTGTATTTCCTCCTGTGTTTCCCCAGGCGGCTGCACCGCTTCACCATCAAGTGGAACTGTCCTGCACCCGTCCGCTTCCAGGAGGAGTGGGCAGGGCTGGATCACGACTGGCTGCAGCAAGAGCAGGTGCTCCTGCCTGCATTAGATTAATCTAATCTGGCTCCACATGAGGCATGTGGGACTGTCTCACCTGGCACAGTGGCAGCGCCCTGGTTGAAAACTACTGCTCTAGTTGTTCCATCATATTTTGGGAGGGGTCTTGGATTATTTAGCTTCCTAGGAATTGCGTCATCTTGATGTAGTGGAGAGTAACAGAAGTACACACAGGTCTCTTAGAGCTATGCTAGTAGTATTCTAGTTTTTTGCCAGTTAAGTTGCCTAAACCATACAGGTTGAAGGATATGGGTTTGACTTATGACAAATCCACTGGACCTGCAGGTTAGCAGCTGAGTATAAGATTATCCTATTTAAAGCAGCTCTCAACTAAGGCACAGAAAAGTGTATTGTACAAATGATGAGACTAAAAGAGTGTTATGTCAGAATTGAGGTTGTAAAAACACAGAACTAATTTGAAAAAAAGTTATGAGAGGGAGTAGAACAAAACTCCAAGAAGTTATCTCTAGGAAGTAGTGAAGTAATGACCTCCTGCAACAGGCCAATGTGGTTTTAGATGGTCATTACCATCACTCTTGTTTAATTAATTAATTAATTAATTAATTAAGTGTTACCACAAGGGCTCTGGGGAAAAAAAGGATCCATTCTCATTAATTTCCCTTTAATTCATTTTTCCAGGCATATCTATATTACATACCTCAGTGCTGGTTAAAGTTTTAGCCAACTGTGTTACTAGGTGAAGTTATCCTTTTTAATACAGCTTTCCCCCCACATTATGAGTGAGTACCTGGAGTTTAGGGTTAGTTCTCATCTATCAATCAAATACACACACACACACACACACACACACACACACACACAGAGAGAGAGAGAGAGAGAGAGAGAGAGAGAGAGAGAGACTCATAATTTAATAAAATAAATAATCTTTCTAAATTTACTGTGTTAGCTGTATTTTTCCTACCTCTTTTAAGTCCTTTCCTACCTACTTCTTCTCCATCATTACAAAATACAAACTTCTGGGCTTCATTTCCTCCCTACACACTAACTTTCTTATCTCACAGCATTGCAATCTGTCTTCTTTGCTCTATGAGTATTGGCCGCCTTAATCATCTACCAGTCCACTTCTTTCACAAGTAACTTAGCAGTCATCCAAACTAATCCTTGTGTATAGAACACCATCTCTGATTGATCCGCACAACCGCTCTCCCACGTTGCTTCTGAACAGTTTTGCAGACTCACCTTTATCGTGATTTCTCTGCTAACTGCAGTCTGATAATGACTCGGCTGGTGGCCTGGTATTGATTTATTTTTACTACACCTCTTCATCACTTTGGCACCAAAAACAAACAAATACACAAACAAAATAGAACTAGAAAGCCTCCAACTGGACATTTCACAAATGTATGTGACCTCGTGTTTCTGCTACTCTCACCTTTAACTCTAGTGTTATCTTTCCCTTTCCCCCACTCCTGCTGTATTTTATGTCCATTTGTCACATCTTGTCCCTAGTTAGATCGGAAGCTCTTTGGGGCAGGAACTTTTTCTTACAGGATGTTTACACGGTGCCTTAAAAATGGGTCTCTATTCTTAGGCCCCTGAACAGCAGTTTAATGTAAGTAATAAATTGCCTTGTAATCAGAATTAAAAATCTCAAATCTATTGTTGAGCCAGTCTGAGCTCATCTCATGTTCCCTCCATCTCCCCTTTCCAAGCTGACAAAGAACATGTAAAAATACCTACTTAGGGCACAGCTCAGGAAGTCTGGTTTCCAAGTTATGTAATACAACAAAAACATTTTTGAAGGGGTTCAATGGGTTGCCAAAATAAATGCCAATAGAATTTGACAGGGATTAAAGCAATAGGGGATTATATAAATTAATCTATAAAATTGCATAATAGTTCATTTTATCACTTAATAGATAACTTGTAGCCCTGCTAGAAAATTCTGTAGGCTGGTTCAAGGATTTGATGGAGGGGTGATTTTTCTTTACAATTTTCTATACCAGGCTGCTACAGAGTAAATCATACAGAAAACAATTTTGGAAATCCAATTCAGACTTTCTTGACTATGACTTTTGAGTCAATGAGCAATCTATAATATAACAATCTTTCTTCTGTTGTCACTAGTTTATTCTGAGAATAAGAGGATTGTGGCTCAGGGAGTTGGGGTTGGGGGGGGGGTGTTATCCTGAGCTTGATGAAAATTCACCGTTCTTTTCCTTGTGGAAAAATCCTTCATTTTACTTTGGGCTATGATGAGATTCTTATGCTTTTTTTATTCATCCTACTGAATGTAACAGAAAATTATATCCTAATTTATAATCCCATAGCATGGCTAAAAGCCCAGCCAACCAACCTATAGATTCTAAAGATTTCTATGTATTCTATATGCTGTGAAAATATTCCTACACAAGTCCAGTTCTTTTATCCATATTACATTTCACAGGACTTTCCATAAAGGTCTTGCCTATGAACACATAAATCCCAATCTCGCTAAAGGTGACAAGAAAGTCTCCTATTTTCTGAGTCTGCCAAAACAACTCTTATAAGAGGGCTGCTGTAAAGAAACATACACTACGCACATCTCTGGGGGCTGCATAGACTTCTACATGAGCATGTCCCTCACCAGTGCCTGCCAGCCCAGGCAATGAGACTAGGATTTGAATTCTACCATCAACTGGTACAGCATTTTTTGGCTCCAGTTCTGACAGAGATATTCAGTATGCCTTCAGCACATATATCTGCATGCACATATATGAATATACTGTAAAGCAAATCTGTTCTCTGTGTCTCTTCATCAGCTTTGACTAGAGCAGCTAACTGTTTGGAAAGGTGTGCAAGGCTGTGTGTAAATACACATAAGGGGGATATAAAAATACATAATTTACTTTGCAGTTTATTAAAGGAAATGTTTTTATACAATTAATCATGGTCCGCAAGGCTGCTTTATACCCCACCATTCCTCCCCACCCCCAGCTTTTCCACATGAGGCCTTAGCTGTACTACAATTTTGCAAAGCCTTGCATTGTTCTCCCTGACACCGGATCAGCGAACACAAAAAAGCAACTGCCAGCTCAAAAGCAATCCGGTGATAGAGCCTGGTGCTATCTAATCAAGGGCAAAAGGTCACTTCCGAACAACTGGGCAATAAAAGATTATTTCCAGCCGGAGAACAGAAAGGCCCAGTGGTAGATGGTTGAAGGGGGAGGCTGGAAGGAGGGCAAAAGGGCTCCCGTCTGTGGGAGGAAGTGCATTGAATAAAGCCAGCAGACGGGAACCATCTGGCTCTGTGCGTGGTCTGTTCTTAAGAAGAGAGAGAAAGCCCCCTCGGAGGGGCCAGTGACTCTGTGCAATGATTCAAACTTTTTTGTAATTTAAAAGCAGCTTTCCCAGGCACCAAGAAATTGAAAAAGAGAACTTTCCCAACAGAGGGGCATGTCTTATCGAACACCGACTACAAGACACATCCTTCATTTTAATTCAGTCATGACAGGTGGGTCTTATCAATGAACAGACGTTGTGAGTAACCAGACAGGATTTATTTTGTAACGGAAACTTTCAAAGCTTTGAATTAACAATATGCTAAACTTATATTCACTAAGAGCCTTTACTATAGCAAAAGAGATCAATTTTATTTTTTGATAAATGTTGTTTGTTATTTTGACCTCATATTTTCTTCTCTCTCTCACTCTCTCTCTCTCTCCTGCCTTGTTATAGGGCTTCATTTGAATGAAAGTGAGAAAATAAAAGGGCCAGATTACATTCAGTCTAGTTGCCATGGCCTGTGGAAGAACAGAATTACAAACATTTCAGTACAAATGCAGCACAAATGGTACAACCCCCCAGTCGTAGTACATGTCCTTACTTTCCCTCGATACGTGATTTGCACTGGAGGTATTTGGCATGATGCAGCTAGGAACTGAATCGATGCATCTATTCAAGCACCAGGACACATCCTTAGCTCACTATTGAATGAACTTGATGCATGATGTTGTCCAAATCACTCACTAATCCAAAATTCACAGAACAGGAAGTCAGGAGCGTTCTCAGGGCTTTGGGGCAACATTTCCTTTTTTCTAGGTGACAGGAAGAGGGCATTGAACTGTTGGTTGCAACCCACTACAGGTCACCCCGGCTCATCTCAGAGAAAGTTTAGTTCAGAGGCTCAGCTTGACATTCATTGGTTTCTAAATATGAACATCCTGAATAATTGGCCCAGCAAGCCTGAGGATTGGGGCCTGAGCTGTCCACTAACTAATCCAGGCATAGTAAGAAAGAAATGAAGCAGTTAAATGTCTAGTTTATCAATAGAGAACAACAACCAAGCCTTTGTCTCAACAGGGCTCATTAAGAAACTGTTCTATAGAGTTCACGTACACAGGAAACAAACGCAAGCTGGTGTATGCTAATCCATGAAAATATGTTCAATGAGAAAAGAAACTTGAAATTAATTTCGCAAACGCAGAGAAGATGTTAAAAAGCCCCAGACAAAACACATAGACATATAGTTCTGCCAGAGTTCCCCCAGATGGCTTTTGGCCGAAACTACAAAACTTGTTATGCCTTCATTCTTACACTTATATATTTTTCTGCTTAAAGAAATGGGATAGAAAAATGAAGTCTGAGAGAACCCATAATATGTTTATAGTACATACCAGAGTGGTGTCATGCCTTACTGTATTGTTACTAAATTGCTTAGGTAGGCAAGGAACATTTTTCTTTCCCTGTTCCACTTAGATTCGTAGTTGTTTGCTTCGATAGTTCAAGCACATTCTAGACTGTATGATGAATGTTCTTCCAGGCAGATTTTATTTATAATAGGACAAATATCAGAGAAGGGAATCCTAAAGAATCCTGGAGAAGCATATTCAGAGGATAGCTTTTCTGCACCTTCAGATTTCAAAAAGAGCACTGAAATAATACAGGTACATATTGTTCCAAATAAAACTACCACCTAAGAGGCAACCACAGATGGAACCTGCATTAACCCCTAAAATAATATAGTATGAAAGAAAAAAAATGAAGTACAGAAATGTAAAAGGCAAAGAGGAGCAAGGTATAATTGTCACCAGTTTCTGCATTTTTAGAAAACCAGAATTGTTGAATAAAAGTTGACATAAACCACTAGAGACACAAACCCCTTGCTAGGACGATGCTGTCAGCTAGATACCACTCACAGTTACACTGGCACAAATCCATAGTGGTTTAGATGATTTTTGTGAGGTTACTTTGGATTTACTCTAGGTACCCGAGACAAGAACTGTTCCATAACTATCCTAGCTTCCACTCCAACTGACATGAACATGAACTTCTCTCACAAGATGTCCTGGCAGGTCTGTGGTTTGGCAGGAAAATGTATCCTGTTTAACTTATCTCAGCAACCAAAATCTTTAAAGATTGGAAGAAGTTACTAGGGCCTGCTCCCCACTTGGATATAAGGCAACATAACCCAGCTCAGAGCAGTACTGAGTGTGCTCCAACAAGCAAGCCCAAAACAGAGAGCGTGAAGGAATTGGTGAGCAAGCACTTAGCACTGTGATAAAGCAGTTATGTTTCTTTATGTCCAAGAGTTGGCACATGTAGGGGAGGGAGTGGCACAATGAAGCATTCTCCGGTACTGAGGCAGTGTAGACAGGCCCTCAGATTCACTGAGCATCTAAAGTGCTGCATATCTCCAAAGCAGCTCTCTACTGCGCTCTCCTGCAACGCTTACTTTCTGAAGCCTGATTCCAAGCCCTTTATAGGGACCTGTCTACATCCATTAGGGAAATACCTATGCAAAACTGTGGGGCTTGTATCATAGTACGAAGGTGATAAAACATCACCTCAGCCTAATCTCTGGCAGCAGTTTTTTTCTTTGTGTGAACTCTGCACTTGCCCCTTTTGAGGAGCATCCAAGAGGATTAAGCTGTTCTCTGGGTGCAGAGATAGAGGTGGTCCCTAAACCATAAAAGTCCCAGTATATAGACCATACGTTAAATGGTATCCTTTACGGTCAGGTCTCACAAAAAATACATTATAATAGTCTACTCTGCAAGTGAAATAAGTGTGGGTCCCTATTCCCTAGCCCATGGTAAGAAATACCCAGGTTTACATAGAAACACGTTTTGGTCACTCTGAGAGTCCTGAACTCTTGTGCACCAATCTGACAACTGAGAGATACACACCTTTGGTGAAAGAGTCGTTAACAGATTTTGTAAGGTCCATAACGTGTTCCCTCTGCCAATCCGTATCATGTCTAGTTACCTAGACTGAACTTACGCCACGCCACCTGTGTCCCTACTGCACCCAGACACGTGGACATGAGTGAGACCACACTGTTGCGCTAAAGAGAATAGATACATTACAGCTGGGTTTATCATCAGTATATTCGTGGAATTGTAAATTGTGTCTGATAGTCTCCCTTGGAAGTCTCATGCAGATCTGAAATGGGAACCATGAAAGGACTGTAAATTATGCAGATGACATTCCTTAGAAAGAAACAAGAGCTGTTATCACCTTCTATTCAAATATGCTAGATGGGAAAAAGTAAAATTAGGATACACATATAGCTCTGCTAGAGCTCTCCCAGATGGACAAATTGCAGTGCTTGAGGCCCACCACACTGAGTCCATGTGCTCTTAAACTTGCCTTGAAGGGGGCGGGGTGGCAAAAGTTAATTCTGGAAAGTCACTTCTTCCAGCCTCCCACCTTCATCAGCCAGCTGCTGCTCCTTCCACAATACCAACTGAGTTTTAAGTGCAGCAGAAGAGGGTAACAAGTCAGCTGAAATGCAGATTATACACTTGAGAGGTCTGGTTCCCACTGATTTTGCTTAGTAAGTGCTTAACTTTAGACACCCAACTTTGAAAATGTTGGTCTTAGTAGAGGCATAACAAGCTCTTTCAGCACCCAGGGTGGAGTGGGGAGCTGGAGGGGCAGAACTGTGTTGACCTTGAGGAGCGGAGGGGGGAAGGAGAGAGAGGGAAAGGAGTGTTACCTGCTGGGGTTCTCCACTTCAGGGGCAACTGCTATCACTGCTCATCTCCAAGCAACATGAACTAAGGTTACAGCTGTGGCGGCACAAGGAGTAGGGCCGTGCAAAACAGCACCATTCCATTTCGACTTCCGTTTCACCATTTCAAAGGGACAGTGTTTCATTTCGAGTTTTGTTTCATTTTGAAAACACTGTTCCATTTCATTTTATCGAAACTGTTTTGCTGTTTTGACGTTTTGCCTATAGGCTTCAATGAGGAAGCATGAAACTGCCTATAACTTTGTCATTTTTTGGCAGATGTGGATGAAAACAGCAGGTTTGTAAATTTAGGTTTGAAAAGTGGTTTATAAATTCAAACAAGCACTGAACCTTGCTAACCTCATCACCAGAAGCCAACTTCCTACAGCCCAAAACACACTGAATGGATCCAGGTCATGCCATGACAAGACACGCAAAACCTGCCAAAAATATCTCCAGTATGGAGATATCTTCACAATACAATACATATCTTCATCAGGGCACCAAATGCCCAGATGGAAAATACATGGAGACACCAAGCAACAACTGCACACAAGAATGAGAGCACACTGAAAATCTATCAAAGACAACAACAGAAGACCACCTGTCTCCAATCTCTCAGGCCTGATCCTCAAAGGGAATTTACAAACCACTTTTCAGAGATGAGCCTATGAACAGCACTTCATCAACCTCCTAGATCCAGAAATTCATGGACTCAATATAGACATTGGAATTCTGACACACTACAACCTGTCAGACACCCGACTTCCCAGGTACCTCTCCACTTTTACCTGCACTGCTACATCCTCCTCCTCCTCCCGCCCCACCCCCCACCGCCAACCTGTCCCTCACCCCCCAATGCCTCCATTTCCGTTTTCACTGACTGGCTTTCTTGCCTGCATTGCATGCCAGCCTTTGGCTTCTTTACTATTCCTTCTATCCAGAAACAGCACACACACCAACTGCAGGTTCTTACTCAGCCTGACAAAGGTTTTCAACGCCAATGCTGGCATCCCAGGAAGCTAAGCTGAGCTCACCTGGAGCCTCACAACTGCACTACAAGCAGCAAGCATCAGACCTGTCAAAAACTTGACAGAACTGGCCTTTCCCCAGCCAGGACTGTGTGCATGCATGTGGTGGCTGGAGGTTATGGTGCTTTCAACCTGCCTTTCACCACGGGGATGCTCAGTTCTGGCATTTATGGGGCTGCCACGCAGCCAGTAGTCCCACCAGGCATTCCCAACCCTGGCAGACTGCAGTTTTAGTGGTCATGCCCAGGACCAGGGGTCTCTTCCTTCCCCATAGCCCCAGTCCATACCTCCAAATTCATCCTGGCACAGGAGCTCAGCAGGGACATGTTCTTCCCCTGCTGGCTAGTGATGCAGCGAGTGCCCCCTCCAGTTCTGAGAGTGGGGCATTAAATGGTTTTTAAAAAATGAAAAAAGGAAATGGGTGTAGACAGAGTGAGGAGGGTGGCATTCACTCCATTTGCACCTGGAGCTGGGGGAACCCCAGCAGAGGAAGGTTCACTTTGAGGAACACCAGCTGCTCCACCAAGCCAGGATCCAAGCAGGTGTGGTGGGGTGTCACTACATCCCCAAAAATGCTGAATACCCTCTCACTTGGAACACTGGTTGGTGGGCAGGACAGGTGTTCCTGGGCAACTGTGGCCAGATCTCGGTGAGATAGGCAGCCACCAAGACCTGAACACTACCTGCCTGATGGTGGGGTCTGGTGCCTCTGGACCCCACCATGGAAGCTATGCTCTTGGCCCACATTGGTAGCACCTGGAGACTGCCTGGTGGATGGCATGCTAGCATGGGACAGTGGACCCCCCTCTTCCATGCCCCCCCGCCTCCACCATTCTGCCTCCCTGACTCTCTTCATCAGCACCTCGACCACTGATTCAGGCTTTGGTTGCTGCATACACTGCCCTTCACCCTCGGGTCACACATGGTGGCCAGCACATGGACCGTATTGGACCGCAAGGGATCAAGCCATTTCCTGATGCCCTCCTTCAGCTGCCTCACCAGTGCCTGCACATCTGGTGACAGCAGCTTGTCCCAGCCAGGAACATCGATCCCCTGGGAGCTCTCCATTTGGCTCTGAAGTTCCCTCACTGCAGGGATCACCTGACTGAAGAGGGCATTGCCAGCGCTGAGGGTCTCGGTGGCTTTGAGGACCACCAAGATCTGAGAAATGGTATCTCACTCAGCTCTATTAAGGGGGCTGCTGATCCCTCATGGATATCCTTCTGTTGCTCTACCAGCCTCTCAAGCATCAGGTATGTGTATTTCCACCAAGTCTCCACCTTCTGCATGATTTTGTGCTGTGGGATGTTCAGCTCTGCTTGTTTGCCCACAGCATCTTGCCCCCCTTGATGCTCCGGTGGAAGTAGTCTGCCACCTTCCAGCATTTAGAACTGAGCTTGCTGGTGGTGCTGTTGCCATCACCAGCAGCCCTGTCCCCCTCCCAGGCATCCCTGACTACAAGGTAGAACTTGTGTGCCACACAGCAGGTGCCAACAAAGTTGGCATCATGGACTACCTTGACCATATTGGCCCCATTGTTGGTGACCATGAACCTGCAGGTGAGCTCACCCTGCCCAATGAGCCACCCCTGGACCAAGCAGTTCATAACACCCATGATCTCTGTTGCCATGTGGGACTCCTCCATCACCTCAGCTTGAAAGATAGCCCACCGGCGGCCTCACTGGTCGCACCAGTGCCTTGTGAGGGAGAGGTAGGCATGATCTCCACCCTGGATGCTCCAGATTTCTGAGGTGAAGTGTATGGCTACCTGCAGACCTGCCTTAACCTGCTGACCTGCCTTGTGCAGCTCCTCCCTCAAGTACTCCCTGCATGCCTCATATGGGAAGGGCACCACCGTCCTGCTAAAGGTGGTGCGTGTAGGCAATTGGTAGGATGGGCCACAAGTGCCATGAGCCGCCTGAATCATGGCTACTCAACTAAGGAGAAGGGCTGGCCATCCACAGCAAGCATCTCCCTAGTGCTCTGGGTGATCTCGCTTGCCCCTGCAATGTGCCCCACTTTCTGTCTGCCTTACCCACACTGTTCCAGGGTGGCCTGCTTCTGCTTTGGTGGGATGGTGGCTTTGAAGCAAGAGGAGGACTTCCCTTTAGGCATGCTCCTACTGGATAACATATGTGGGATGATCTGCCAGCTCAAAATGATCCCAGATCACACTACCTACTTGCTTCTGGGGTGTGGGTGCATGTGTGGATACTACAATGCCCCCCTCTTCAGCAGGCAGAGACACAGCAACAGGAGGAGTGGACTCAGCTGAGCCATTTGCCTCCACAACCTCTACCTCAACCTCCTCCAAAGTGCCTTCTGGGGCACTGGCTCTAGGGGAAATTTTAGGGGTGTAGAACACAAACTCAGCTGATTTCCCCTCCTTCCCAAGAATTTCCCTTGCTAGGGCACTCAGATCCAGATTCAGATCCAGATCCAGCTCTTCTTCTGGCACTGGAAGGCTCAGCATGGGAAGTGAAATGGGAGTGGAGGAGACTTATGCCAGTGCTGGTTCTTGTTGTCATGGGTTGCGGGGGAGTTATGGCTGGTGCTCTTGGAGGGGATGCAGACTCAGGCACAGGCAGTGGCACTGCTGCCCTGTCCTTGCTGCCTGTACTAGTGGAAGCCTCATGTCTGTTTGTTGTAGCAAAGAGGCTGCGTCTCAGTTTGGGGGCCGGGGAACTTGCACCTCTTCCTCTACCCCCTCTTTCACCCCTCCCTGAAGGCTTGCCAGTTGCCTTTCCAGCATGCGTCATGGTGTGTTTCATAGTGTCTTGTCTTTATAAAAATATATACATGTATATGTGCCTTCCTATATAATTTCTATAGTATAATATGCAATATAATTATGAAATTAAAAAGAATCAATCAATGAATATAATAATAAAATAAAAGGGTCTAGAAAGAAAGCAAAAGGTATTGTGAAATCCCACTTGCTAGGCTAGCAAGCAGGAAATCAAATCAATGGTAGTAGTAACCTTTGTTGTCTGATGCTCCTGAGCTTCTGGAAGATAGCTCAGTAACTGACCCCAAGGCAGAAAGCAGGCCAGTTCAAGCAATGCTGCCTTTTATGCTGTTTTTCTATCCCTCCCCCAGAGGGAAGGGACCTCAGGGAGGGATCACAGTCACTGGCCAGCTACACAGTCAATATCAGAGCAGTCCTTCCCCCTTCTTCCCCCTCCCTCTCCTTACTTTTTGTTTCCCTGGAAGCAAGCCCAGCTTTAGTTTCTGAACTCAAAATGTTTTGAAACTTTTAAAACATTTTGCCTGCCCTCGTTTAGTTTTGAGGCTGTTTCAAAGCCCTTTATTTCATTTTGAGTTCGCTGTTTCAAGCATGAAATGAGTCGAAAGAGCGTTGAAACGAAACAGGCAGTGAAATTTCGCACAGCCCTAATAAGGAGCTCCTAAGAGCTGCTCCTGGCACCCCATTCATGCCATTTCCTCCCCGCCCCAGTAGCAGGCTGCACCTCCCATGACAAAGCCTTTGGCAGGGAAGTGGGGGGAAGGGGGCATCATTCCATCCTCCTCCCCTTTCACAGGAACTGCTAGGCATGACACTGTCCCTGCCCAGATTCACCTCTCAGCTCTGCACCTGCCACAGGAAAGACACCTGAGGGGAGAGAGCGCCAAACTGGTACCCCATCTAACTCAGTACCTAAGACTAGTAACCCTTTCATCCTGCCCTAGTTATACTGCTGGGTCTTAGCTTCTAGTTAGTCTTACAGATATAAAATGGTATAAATAGGTACAAACTGATTACAAAGGTTAACAGGACCAAGCAAACCAGCTACTATTTTCAGCAGAAGTGTCTAAGGATGTACAACACAAATGTGGCTTTTTGCTTATTCTGTATTTAATATAAAATGCAGTGAGTTGAAAGCAATTCCCTTCTACAAAATCTTGTATGTGGTAGCGGGATAAGAATGAACAAAAATCTGTCATGTTTTGGCTACAGAGTGGAATGGGAAAAGAAAAAGGGAAAAACAAGTTTTTATCCAAAAAGGCTTAGGATGCCTATGTGTGACATAATATTTCAGCATTTTCTCAACATTCAAAATGCAACATGTTAACTTTCAAAACCTTAAGTTGTCTTAACCTGAATGGACCCTCACAAGAGGTCTATAAAGTAGATATTATCTGCACTGTGCTACAGGGAAGCCAAGACTGGGAGAAGAGAAGTGATTTTCTTAAGAAGTCAATGACAGAGTTACAATATTAACTCAGGTTTTTCTGTCTCCCAAGCCTGGGCTGACTCCTTTAGTTCAGGAGCCACAAATTCACCCTGTGCCCTGAGACAGATAGGAACCAATGGGCTCCTCATCAGCCAAATTTACCCCAGGGCACAAGGCAGTGGTGGTCGGACTAGTGGCAGTACAGCAAACAGCTGCAGGGCAAATGGGGCTGTATCAGCAGAGCTCTTGCTAGTCCTTCTGCCACCCAGGGTTATGTCCAACATGGCCTGGGGCCCTGAATTCTGCAGCAAGCTTCTCCAAACTTTTGGTAGCTCACCAGTAGCCCAGTGGGCTAGATGAAGCAGTTCTGTATGGAGTCATATATTTGACAGCCATGTTCTAGTTCATGTTGCATTCCCCTGATGTATAGGACAAGAGCTCATGTTCAGGAGGATAATCTCTTTTCACTAAAGGGAAAAATATGAAATCCTCAAAGTACTTAATGTTATACTTAAGAAAAACAAGCAATTTATATGGAAGGTCTAACAGTCTGCCAGGATCCCTTTAAGTTTGCTTTTCCTCTAGCTAAGCCAAAAATCATTGTGTCACATCTCAACAAATTCTTGGGTTAATTTTTGCAATGAGAAAATAACATGCCCTTTAAACTTTAATGGGACACTACACATCCTTAACAGGCACTTAAAAAGAGAACAAAACAAAACAAAAACATTTCATAGTCTTTGCCACATGTTAAATAATGACTGCATTACCTTTCAGGAATATTAGCCCCCACAGCAGTAGGACCCAGGGCAACTGGCTCTCTCCAGTGTAGCTAAAATACGAAACAGGAAACTGTGATGTCACGTCTAGTAAACCATCAAAAACTACCTTGTTTAAAACAGAAAGATCAGATGAGATCACTAGTTTTAAAATATTCTAATATGCTCCTACCTACCTAGGGCTTATTGTAAATGGATTCTGTAAATATTACATAAATCAAAACAAGAGTCTTGCTCTGTGCATCACTTGTTTTGGCAAATGAACAATTTCACTGAAGAATGAGAGACGCACCATTTTTACATAAAACAGGCAGGTACAAGCAATTCTGTTCACACGACAAACATTGTATCTAAATTATTAAGAAAATGTTGGATATAAAATGGACTGTATGCTTGATGCACGTACATACTTTTATATAATATAAATACAATCCTTGTATAAAAGCAAGAATAATTGATGGTTTAATATATAAAGACCACTGATTACTTTTATGAAGACAGAAAGAAAGTCAAAGTCACTGCCTCCAAAATATCATTAACTTTAAATAGAATAGTAGCAGCAGGAACTGAGGATAAAGAAGAAATGAAGATTAAGTCTCATGTAGCTCAATAGTTATTTTATAGTATGTATACAAGTGATGAAACACTAGAATTATCTACTTGGGCTATCTTTATGAATGAGTTATTTATATAAATGATACATACATACATACATACATACATACATACATGTATAAACTGAGTGCTGAGAGCTAGGTTCATGATTTCTTGTAATTTGCTTGCGTGATGAGTTTTCTAAGTGACCTGAAGGAAAAGTGGCTGTTTGTAATAAACAGGACAATAAAAGTTATCTTGTTCTAAAATTCAAAAATCAGCCAACAGTAAAAAGCAGTAAGTAAAAATATCCCCCTACAAAACTAAGTGTGGAATTAGATGTTTCAAAGACAGACCTATCAAAGAAAAAACTTGTACAAAAGTTAAGCACTTAACCACTTCCTAAGGATCCCCAATAAAATTTACATCATCTAACTGTACTAGCTTGACTAGGGAAAAAAGGAGAGAGAGATTCATCATTAGATTTGATAACAAAGACAAATATATCCTTGTACTGTACATATACTAAATGCAAAAAGTTTTTCTTTTCATAGTTTTCATTGTATCAGTTCAGGTTTTAAAAGAAAATATTTTATTTATTTAGATTGACAAGGTGTCAAACTATGGAATTAAAGCCTCGATAGATTTAATCATAAATAGTCAAAAGTTATCAGAGGGAGAGTATATAATATATTTGTTTCTGTTTTTAGATTGGAGAATTATGCATGCATAATTTGTAGAAGACATACCTTGCAGCCACTAAGAGTTATCTTTTATTCTTCTTAATAAATTCCAGGAATCAAACAAAGTCTGTTAGAAATAATCCAGGAGATGCCAACTGTCCATAATGTATGGATTTGGGGGAATTTAAAAAAAAATGTAATAGAAGGATTCACTCTTTCTGTATTTCCATGAATAGATATCATTTTCCCAAACCATTTTTCTATTGACTCTGGCCTTCTGTGCGAACACTTGGCTTCATCATGATCATCTCAGATTATATGATTTACCAAGTTTGATTTTGAATTTTAGTAGAGACTGACCTTAAGGTCAATATTCTCAAAACTGTATATAGCCAGATGCTGGACTTCTATATCCATTTGTAGACACCTAAATAAATGACTTAGTTTTCAAAACCTGTAAACACTAAGCACTTATACATGTAGGCCACTTTGTTAGGATTTAGGAACCTGATTTTAGGCTCCTGTTTTCTACCTGAGTATCCAAGGACCAAAACTTTTGTATTAAAATAAAAGTATTTTCTCTGTTGTGCACTGGGTTTGGACCTGTGCATAAAAGGAGTTACAGAACAGAAAATGCTAGGTTATCTCCTTGCAGGGGTGTAGGTTGTAGCCGTGTTGGTCTAAGGACATAGGCAGACAAGGTTCCTTGGGTGAATTTGATATCTTTTATTAGACCAACCCAAATGGTTGGAGAATAGTTATCTCCTTTTCATTTTCTAGTGTCTGCAGTACAATTGTAGGCAGCCTTGATGTCAGGTCTTTGGAAAGGCACATGTTCCATTAGGTTAAAAGATCCTAGATTTTAATCTCAGATTTACTGTGGATATAATTTGTGGTGAGTTAATGTTTGTACATTTTGTATTTGAACACTTTAAGAGAGAAGTCAGTCAGTTCCTGGCTCACTAAGGTTGAAACCATACAGTTCCCAGACATAATAGGATTTTTGCTAGTAGATTACTTCACCCTCTCAGTGCCATGCTAAGTGTATGGCACAGTCCTCAGGCAAAGAAGTGCAATACATACAGCATGTTTGGGACCCTGGGGGAAGTGTTTCACTTCCACAATAACTAGAAGAGTTACTGCAAGCCCACAGATGGAGAAGGTCATGGGTGCTGCATATTAGGGAAGGAGACTAACAGAGCAAGGCCCCAACATGTACAGTGACCTGTGCAGCTGCCCATGAGTAAAAGCCTCTGGCTGGACTTGTGTCCCCCATCCTGCCCGACCCTCTCCCCCCCCGCCCCCCCCTAAAAAAAAACATTTATAGAGTTTAATAGTCATGACATTTTTTTAAAATTTCTATAGAAATTTGTCTACAATTCTAAGAATTTATTTCTGAATTATAACCTGTCTATGGCATTTTAAAATTACTTTAGAATTCTATAGCAAGACATTTTCCTAACTCGTTGCATATGGTTTGAGAATAATTTTTATAGAGCCTAATCATTTAATCCCTATTCAATTTTTCAGTTTAATTTCCAGAGAAGAATTAAGATAAAGCGTGTAGGATTATTTCTAAGTGGGGAAACTGGGGCAAAGAAGAAGTAATCACAGTCACACAACGAAATTAGTGACCTAGCCCGTTCTCAGCCCCTCATGAAGACAACTCTCTTCCAGGGTAACAAGGCTTTCTTCACTGAAGAAGTCTGTTCACTGCCTCCAGGGTCTCTTCTCACCTATTCAAATTTAGTCAGTCCTCATTTAAAATTAAAAAAAAAGTCTGGCCTTTGCATCCTTTGTCATATATTTTACTGCAAAGCTTTGCAATTTAAAATATTCCAATCAATCAGGTTAGAGTAGTGGAAGGAAAAGTTAGAAGAGGAAAAAAGAAATCAAAGCAGGTTATGGCGTCAGTTTTTCTACTGGCCCTTTAGATTTTCAGAAGGAACAGGAAAACTGTTCACAGTAGAATCTGTATCACAATGCAGATGAAGCCTTATAGAAAGCTTAGAAATACAGACATTGTGAAGTTAATTCTTTCAGACAACACTGTTCTTTCTATGTTTTTTTTTTATTTGTGCTGCTTGGAAAGCTTGGAAGTGAAGAGTTCATCTGTTTCTGCTGTTTACTTCCTTCTCTAATTCAAAGTCCTGCATTTGTGGCATCACCACAGTCTCCACAGCAACCAGCACTCTCACAAATAAAAATATGAGTTTAAGAGTAGATGACTACTTAAAAAAAATCATGAAAATATTTTCATGCACATATCCTGTCACTGAAAAAAGAAAGCTGTGCTTCAGTCTAAGGTTACAGTCCACCCTAGAGTCCCAGGCTTAAACTGGATTTGAGCAATTTAAGCCATCAGCAAACAGGGCTTAAAAATCGTTCTGGGGGCAAAAGGATATTGGAACATAGTTCTCTAATACAGCCCCATCTGTAAGTGTAAACTCCAACAGGTTTACTTGTTTTAATAATCAGCTCTTCCATCTGGGCTCCAACTTGTGTGCACACCTGTACAGAATATACTTTTGCATGTGGGTTGGCATTTACACACTGGCTAACTACTCAATGTGCACACACAAATACTTACTCAGAAAGTTTGCACATGCCAAAAACAGAATCCGAAGGAAAAGCTACCCCTGAATGTCAGCAGAAACTTCCCTCCATCAACATGTTCAAAGATTTTTTTTCTACACTAGGAATAAAAACTTGTGAGCTTGTTAGCATACAGCCTGCAATATGCAAACACTGAATTCACATCTTTATTTAAAGTGTTCAGTTCTTTCCTATGCAATTTATAAAGAGCCTGGACACCCCAGATTATATATTCTCTCTATCTATATATTTAGCCAAATATTCCTAATTATAATGGAGAACTTGAATATTTTGTAGGTGCCTACTACATGCCCAAGACTTGTTATCTAATGAGGAAAGATATCAATGTCTAATGTTTAACATTACGTGACAAATATAAACTTCTCTGCTTGAGATAAATCCTTAAAGGACAGGTGATTCCCTAGTGTTGAATATACATAACATAGGAAAATATTTAACTATCCTACATAAATGTCAACAAGGTATGAAAAGTATGCACCTCATAAAACAGATACCGGATACAATAAAAAGCAACCCCTAAATCAAAGCTCATGGTTTACTTCAGTGCATAGTGAAATGCCATACAGATATAAAGAAGCAGAACCTTTGCCTGGGTTTCTCTGGTTATTGTTCAGCACATCTACCAAGACATCTGGACTGCTCTGCTTTTTAATCATCTGTTGGTTTACTGGCTCAGGCCTTCATTTGACCCAGATAATTCATTGCCACCTTTCTAATGCTCCTACTGTGCCCTTAAGATGCTGTGCTGTATCTATATTGGGAGCTTAGTGTGTATTTCTACCCTTATCAGCTCTAAAAAAAATGCAGAGCAAACATTATCTATTGTTAATTACCTGTAAAGTAGGGCTTTAGCCACTTCCCCTGTTTCTAAGAGCTCTGAAGTGAAACCTAAAAGAAGCCACCCATTGTTTTCAATTGTGCAAGAGCCAGGAGCAAATAGGGCTCAAATTGCAGCTCTGAAAGGCAACAGGAAATTGGCATACCGGTAATCTGCACTAAACTATTCATAGTAACAAAGGCTACATTCCTGCATA
>NW_005841840.1:5691569-5692455 GCF_000455745.1 Alligator sinensis | reverse complement strand
TCACCATTAGAAATCCAAGGCAGATCTTCTTAGAAAGGACCATGAAATAAATCTGTAGGAAAAAAAAAAGGCGGGGGGGGGGGGGGGTTTTTTGTTGGCTTTTTTTCATTAGAAGACCATGGAACCTGGCTCTAGTTTCCTGACCCTGTAAGTAATATGCATTATTTATTCCTCTACCTCATCTCCCTAGATATCCAAAGCAGAAGCCAAATGATCAAAATCTTTGCCAGTTTCAAATATTAAGTTAGCTGGATCAAGTTTTACAAATATGCCATACCATCAGAAGTCCAGGAGCCTTTTACCTTTATACTTATGTTGGGATTACATATTTTTCCAATTAACAGCAGCAACATTACTTCTAAACCACAACAATCAACTGCACAATAAAAATCATGACTTTATTATATACTACATATAAAGTTTAGAGGAAACACTAAAACTTTAGGCTTTAACAGGTTCCTATTCAATCGTCTGAATGTCAGGAAGAATGACCTAATAGTGATTAAAGCAAAGGACTGCAAGTCAAAAGATTTGGGTTCTCCTACCAACTTAATAAGCACCCTTGAGCAAGTCATTTAATTCTTTGAGCTTCAGTTTTCTTGTTAGCAAAAAGGAAATATTTAGCCCATGGGAGCATTATGAAGCTTAGTCCATAAAAACCAAGAAACAAAAGAACAGGAAAACAAGCGTTAGTTCAGTCACAGTGTGTCAAGATCTTCAGATTGAAAATGTTGTGGTTTCTACCATTCTAGTAGACTGAACAGTGAAATTATCCATGACCAACTATGGTAAAATTTTCAGCTGGAACTGAAAACAAGTTCACCATTTACAAGTGGATGTTAACTGCACCTGCAGATAGTGATGGATATCTGTGATTCCCTTTGCA
>NW_005841840.1:5678402-5691538 GCF_000455745.1 Alligator sinensis | reverse complement strand
GTGGAGGGAAATGGGTAAAGCCACTTTACCACTTTGACACTTACCAGCATGAAAACCTACACATGAAAATGTACTTCTGGTTTCTCCATTTTTTAAAAAAGCATCACCTGCTTTTAGAGGAAGATTTAAACTTTTACCAAAGCAGACAAGTACTTTTAAAACTATTACAGTACTAGCTTACTAATCTTGGGTCATTAAATCTAAACCCAGAATCCAAATGCTCTTGAACTTGGGCAAAGTTCATGTCCAGGTCTGAACTTTATACCTATCCCTATGTCTATAGTGGACCAAACCAAATGCTTGCTGCCAAACTTCTCCTGGCTTTGTGGCTTGTCAGGCCCATCTTCATTATCATTTACCAGAAATGATATAAAACTTAGAAATACAGGAAAAGAACAAGAATCCTAGCGATAGCAATCAACACTACCATGTATAAGATGACAGTATCTAATGCTCTAATAACTTTTTTCACCTCCAAGATCCCCTGAAAAACATTTACTCCTTCAGTCAATGGGTCAGGGGTCAGCCAATGGGTACACAACAAGGAAGTGAAATTTTGACTAAGGATAGTTAGCAAGCCTCACAATTAAAAGCAACGAGTAGAGAGTCTTAAATCAGGCAGAAGGCAAGGCAGGGAGGCACTTTAAAGGCTAGCTTGTTCAGAATGGCATAAGCTTTTCTAGGCTACAGGCTACTTCATCAGATGCTATGAATCAACTTGAAGGGAGCAAGGGCACTAACTAGACAGGAATAAAATAATTTAATACAAAGTACAGGGAAAGGAGGAAGTAAGGATGGGGGAAGGAGCACCTTTCCCTCTCTCAAAAATGACTCTTCCTCCTATACTCCTCCTCCTTTCCCTATCCTTGGCATTTATTTTATTCCTATTTAGTACCTCAGCTCTCTACAAGTCCTTTCATAGTAGCTGACACCTACAAAAACATGTGTCTTTTTGAACAAGTTAAGTCTTCATGGTGTCATCATGCCTTGCTATCTGTGCAATTAAACAAAGTATTCTCAGACCTTGCAATGTCTAAATTTCAGGGAAGGCACCAAAATTTATTCTCTTAGAGAGATTTTTATAGTTAACTGTCTGATTCGTTTGGGCTTAATTTTCAGTGTTCTGTTTCTGGAGCTGACCAGTAAAATCTCAAAGATAAAAACTGGTTATTCTTTTTGCCATAGGTGGCATAAAAGCATGCTTAATAGATTTTTGCCCAATCCTCAACTAAAAGTGAATCATAACTTGCCTAGCAAAAGAAAACTTAAAAGTGTAGAAGAGAGTATCCTTTGGGCTTTAGAGGTGGAGGCAATTCCAGGGTAAAAAGGTCATTTCATTTAAAGTATCTCAGATACCAACTGTTGATCAGGAAATGTTGTTGGGTAGTCAGCGCTAACAGTTTTCCTCAGCTTATATTTAGTATATTCCAATTCAACAATAGTTGACTGAATGGTTTCTTGTTTTCCATTGCATCACAAGAATTCAATATTATAACCAATATTATTTACTGTATAGTTAAGAAAGATGTTGGACAAGCTTTCATTCATGCATAAAAGTACCCTTTCAGGTCTGAAGAAGGAGATCTTTGTTCAGACATGAAGAACAGTATATTGTGCCCCAAATCTTGTCCAACTTCTCTCTCAATGATATACTTGGTCCAATCAAAATATCACAAAAAAAAATCCTTGCTACCTGGATCACCATGGCTAGTACAACACACCAATCCCATTACAATTTAAGATAGCTACCTCTTATACAGTATACTATATTTGAACAACACCTTTATTAAAAACTGCCAACGATATAGTCTCTTCAGAGTTTCTTGTGATCGCATTAGACAATAGCATAATACAAATTCAGTCACTGGGCCATATTCATCCTTGACACAAATCCATCAGTTTCAGTGGAGTTAGGCCAAATTAATCCCTGGTGTATCATTGAGATGAATTTTAATACTCTTACTGTAGTGCCCAGAAGCGCTAGTCAGGACTGTGCTAGCTGCTGTGCATAAAAACTGAAGACGACAAGGATCGTGCCCTGAAACACTAACCTCAAGGCATCCAGAGAATATGCTGTCAAAAGGGCTTCATGTTTATTTTCATAATTCATAGAACATCGTCCATGTATACAATGCTTTACAAAACAATCTGACACAGGTGTGGATACAAAACCACACCATACTAATATGCATAAGCATTTGAGTGCAAATATTTGTTTCTCTTAGAAAGATCAGGCAACCTTCCAGATGTCTTTTTTTTTTCTTCAGAATCAAATCAAAACTCGGTAAAACTTTGCTAAATATGTGGCATTTATTTACTTGAAAATGTTTATTTCATCCACAAAATACTGTCTCAGGTTTAAAAGCCACAGGTATAAATTAGGAAGATTAAAGATTTGGGTAAAATCCTGATACTGCAGACACACGGGGGGGGGGGGGGGGGGGGGTGTGCTTCAATGGGTTCGGCCTTTCACTCCCTTGATATTTAAATCTAACATTAAACTTTCTAAGTGGCCAGCATGGCAATCTCATTACATTTTTTTAAATCTTGTGATCTAGTTGAGGCAGGGATTCTCCTTGGGTGTTTGTTCAGTGCCCAGTACAAGGGGATTGCTATCTGGATTACGGACTCTTTAACACTGCACCAATATTATGAGACCAACCTGTCATGGGTATAAATTACCAACAGTTGACACCAAAATAAAACTGGTTAATTCCAAAAGTAGTTTGAGTTCAAGAAACAGAACCATTTTGTGGTTTATACCCAGTTAGCCTCTGCAGACGTGGATCTTGGTGGTGGCGGATGAAATTTTAATATTTGAGGCAAAAAAACCAAAACAAAAATAAAACACTTAAGTGAAAAAGACAAAATGGGTATATATGTATCACCTCAACACAGAGGCAGAAAGCACCATGTTGAGGGACATAAAGAGCCTGCATCTGCAGGGTGGGTACTAAATAAGAGTAATGTAGCCATCCACCTGAGTGCACTGCTGTATTTCTTTAAAAAAACTATTCTCCATAAGCTTGGGAGAACTTATTGGCATGATCCCAGTAGCAGACTAAGGCAGCTATATTACTTCCAGTTTGAGAAGTATCACACATGCATTAGGTACAGCAGGCATCAATATGGAGCTCCCTGACACTATGCAGAGGCAGTGCAGACATGCCTGTGTCCAAAGGTATAATTTCTGTGTATAAAAGCAACATGTTAATTCATGAAATCAAACTGAAGCAACACTTGTTATCCATAGCAATTCCCAAATAATGCTACCTACAAAAATCAAAGATCATTTTGGAACACCCCAGTAAAAATACACAAACAAAAAGTTCAGTTTAAAAGCTTTATGATCATTGTTAAATAATGGATGCAGGGAATCTGTGGGGCTTTTTATTATTATGCTAATCTCGTATGCCCTGGAAATAAATCCTAATTTAACAGTAAACTCATTGCATAGAATGTGTAATTCAAAGATATACAACGTATTTGGAAAAATGGGAAGTATGATAGCTCTCTGTCTGTATGCCATTTTCTTACATTGAAACAATGCCAAAGTATATCCTGCAACAGTTCTGCTATTGGTGCCTAGAAAAGTCACCACCCCACCCAGAGACCAATTTTGTCCTCCCATATAGTTTCATCTGTTTTGTGCACAATTCACAGTTGTTAACATCATAGTGCTTCACTCTTCCAAACAAAGGATCCATATGGAACAGCTGTTCCAATCCCTCTGCAAAAACCCCCACACTAGTAAGGTTTTGTGGGGTAAAACAGTTTTGAAGTTGCCCCAAGTAAACTGCCTGCTTTTGGGTGGAACCTCCCCAACAAATATTCAAGTTCTTAAAAACACTGGCAATATGGCTAAGCAGCCACCATCAAGCCTCAGTGTGAAAAGCCATGCCACTGTCTCTTTCCTTTTGGGGTAGGAAATGACCACACCTAGAAAAAAAAAGAACTGGTTTAAAGAGAATCTTCCAAAAGGAAAGTTAAATTAAACCTGTGCATTTTATAAACACCTTCTAAATCCAGTCATGTGGTACCAGGTGAGGTTCTATTCCTGCTCTTCTGGGAAGTCCATCACTGCTATGACACAACATTCCAGTTGGAAGAAAACTAACATCAACTGCTTAGGATTCCTCAACGTTCTGAGAACCGTCTTGGCAAATTTGGGATTAAAAGTACTGGAGAAACTTGAATATTCTCCCAAGATAAAAACCAGTCTTAAAAAAGGGGGTTCCAAGTTACACTTCCAATAATCTTTCCACACAAACCCTCCAAAATAGTTACTTGGCTCTTTTAACCCTATTTAACACACTTCAAACCCTCTTAACAGCTTTTAACTACATGGCAGAGGCTGCCCTCTCTCACCTGTCATTACAACACACATTACAATACACAACACGTAAGAGTAAGTCATTTTCTTTTGCTAGAGCCATCACGAATTGGGACTTAAGGGCTGCATCCAGATGAGCATGGACGTTTGGTTCCCCAGGGACAAGTAGCAGTGACACACCTTGCACCTCAGCTACTTGTCTCCAGGCAACACCTGTGCCATGTGCGCGTTAGTGCATGGCAAGTTACTCCAGGGGTGGTAGGGAGGCTGGTAGGGGGCCTCCCAGGGCCACAGCTGTGGCCATCCTGCCGGGTGGAGCCTGGCTTCAGACAGCCCGGCTCCTCTTTTTAGTCACGTGCTGCCTGTGCATGCGCTGCTCTGGGTTTTTTTTCCCCCTGTGTTTCTTTTTTTTGCCCCCTGGATATCCAGAGGTCAAAAAACCCATGGTAGGGTAGGGGTGGGGGGAGGGGGGAAAAAAAAAAAAAAATGGAGCAGCGCACACATGGATAGCGCACCCTTGCAGCATAAAGAACAGCTGGCTGTGGGGTATGTGGTGCTGCAGACATGTTTGCGGTGCCACATACCACACGGCTGTACTCGTCTGGATGCACCAAGTGTCTGGTAAGATTTCTTCCAATGGTACCATTTCCATTTGAAAAATTTTATCTTTAACTAGACATACCTCTAAGCAGGCCACTTACTTCTTCATTTACCATCTGATTACAACATTCTTTTAACTTTAGAAATCACTTATTTTATAATTGTTACAAAAAAAAAAAAAAAAAATCACCTCTCACACAGGCAGCACATTTCAGAACCTTTCTATTCACAGCCAGGTGATGGTCTTGTTTAAATGTACCCAAACTAACACGAATAGATCAGTCAATAAACTGAACTTTATACTTTATTGTATATCAGCATTGTAATTTCTGTTTTTTTTCAAATTAAAATCTCCATGGCATTTGAAGGATAGTCTTGTGCTATGCTATTCCACATTAAAATTAATTCTGCCAAGAATGATGTAGCCATGACAGTCCAGAAATCATGTGAGATGCAGTAAATTGAATAAAAGTTCTCTCTTTAAGAAATCCTTGCCTACTGCCAAAAAGGAATTTAGGTGTTCTTGAATATTAATTCTATTAATAATAATGTCACTTATTAATGATATTATACTAGAACCTTGGGAACAACTAGGTGAGGCCCCACTGTCTTAGGTGCCGTACAAATATGTAGAAAGTGTCCCAAAGAGTTTTCCAAATCAAAATCTGGGATGAAGAACTGAAATCTGTACCTGTTTAATGATGAGAAGATGACAAACCTGATCTCTTTCTCTCAAAAAGTTATGCAAGTGGTTTTGATATGTGATGCATATATTGACAGTACAAGTATATTTTGAATGTAACACAGTTTATAGTTAGCCAGTGGAAAAATTATAACTCTCAATCAGCATAAACATTTAGAGTAAGACTGAACAAGACATTCTATCTAAGTTTTTGAACTGTGGGACCTTTAGGATGCAAGACTTACCATGCTTTTGCTTACTTGCTCATATTTACTTCCAAGGAAGAAGTTTCTTCACCCCACTTAATGAGAATCACTTTCAAGATATAGAAGATATCATGTTATGAGATGTAACAACTTTCTGAGGTATAAAAGACAACCACCCTACATTCTGAAGGATCTCAGTGACTATTAAAAAGTCAAACATGTGTGAACTATGCAATAAATATGGCAATTAGACAGTCAAAAAAACCCAAACAAACTTAAGTGTAGCCCTATGGTGAAACATAACAGCTGTAAGACTGCCCCGCATGTATACATATAATGAAGTTTAAATTTTCTAACTTCAGTATGGAAGAACTGAATGAGATAAGAAAGAGTTTTCCTTGGCATTTTCCTGCCATATAGTCACAAGACAGTATGTTAAGTTTCAAGAAACCAGAAGCCAAAACAGTTATCATAGACCATGTTATATAACTTGAAAAGTATGATTAATCAGGAGCCAGAATATATATGATTCCTTTGTTTTCAGTCAGGCTGCATGTTTAAAAAAAAATCATCCATAGCTAGGGAATGAAAAGCTATGGAAAGCAGGATTCAGATACAGATTAATGAAAAAAGTAAAATCTCTTAAGAGTAAGCATAACTCAATGTAAAACAAGGGAACAAAGCTGGTGCATGTATGCACATGCACACAAACACACACACTGTCACCCAGTTATGTGAATAAAGCTGGCTCAGTCTTTTCGTTTTGATTGTTGGCACATAACCGGGTAAGTGGTTGTGTCTGACCAATGGTAACAGTTTGACAAGGATTTCACTGTCTTGAGAGGTTTCCCTGGTCTTGCCGCTAGGCCAAAATACCAACGAAAAGGAAGTAATAAAAATCAAGTTCTTCCTTAAAAAAGTTCTCCGCTGAAGTTTTGCTCCATTACATGTGAGGAAAGAAAAATAATTCTTGGGAAGCAAAATATTTATACATTGTTACCAGACAAGCCTCTGTTAAGACATTTTAGCCTGTAAACTTTTGTCACTTCCAACTACAATGCTGAGATTATGTTGGTGCACTCAGGAGTGGAATACCAGTTTTAAATTACAGAAAGTATTATATTCCTGTATACAGCTGCAAGTTACAGTTCCACAGTATGGCTTTTTGTCATAAAAGCTTTACCCATTTTTCAACAGATGTAACATCAACATTTTAAAGATGTTATACCTTTTTCACACAAACTTTTTTTATAATGCGGGGTCAAATACCACCATCACCACATACTACACTAGTTCTGATGCACTTAACGATAAGATCCCAGCCTAGTCAAATATTCTATATATTAAGATGTTGAATGAATTATGAAGCCATGCAAAGTGACAACATTTGAGAACCTATTTACCATTGTTGGTGAATTCTTCAGAATTGTAATTTACCATTTCATTTTTCATGTGTTTTCTCTAGACCTCCTTATTAAGATCACAGCTTAAAAATATGAAGTCAATACATTGTTATTTAGAAGATTCTAATGTTAGACAGCTTGGGACCAAACTAATGGAAGCTGGAGACTCTCCCATTCACCCTAATGCACTAAGTATATTTGCAATCATTTAAATGTGAACATATTCAACAAATTGCTGTTACACAGATCACTTTCAGGAGAGTTTAAATGAGAAGGAACAGATTAGTTCAGCTGAGGCTGGGAAATCAATATTCCTAAAGAAAAAAAAAAGGACTTCCCAAGCAACTGGTCATCAACAACTTGAGAAAGTTGTCGTTATACTTTTGCCTCTTGCTTTTTATTTAGATTTGAGCTTAACATTCATTATCTCTGTTGCTGTACACTATAAGAAACCAACAAATTCTCTTTTAAAAAAAGAAGGGAAAGGTTCATTTGGTATTGTGTAGGGGGGAAAAAAAACAAAATACTCTTTTTTTTTTTCCACAACAGGTTTTTGAAATATGTTGTTAATAAATTGGGCCTAAACCCTGTTGGTATTATCAAGCAAAATGCATGCATTCAATTTTATTAAATATCTCAAAGCAAAACTCATTTGATAAATAGTTTTCAACCTCAATATTAGGTAAATAAAAAGTAGAGCACATGCTAGTGGTTGCACAGCACTGATACGAAGCAATTCAACCACCTCACAGGGCATAATGAAAATAAAAATAACAAAGCATGTAGTAATATGGATATGGAACTCATAATACAACCTACATGTATATCAAAATGAAGAACTCAAGAGACACTTTCATTAATTAATATATTTTCTGCATTATAGTTAACATATGTACTTTCTTCGTGTCACCCTTATTTTCGTTAAGTATTGATATTTTGTTATATTCAGACATGAGTACATTTTCAAAGTCTTTTGCAATAAATATCATAAAATAATAGAGATTCACATAATAAATATTCTTTACAATAAAAAAAGTTTTAACAGACTTTTGTCTTAAAAATAGTCAGGATTCAACTTTGTGTTTTATACATAAAATATACAAAAAGGGACCACAATTTGTGGCTAAGGCAATAAAACACAAAACAGAGTAAAGTTATGAAGCACAGATCAGAGCTAAATTCACTAAACCAAGGAAGTAACAGAAATTGTAAAGATCCAAGAACATTTAGGCAACTTAATTCAATGACACCTGAAGACTGCTTGGATACACAAAACTCCTCCAACTTCAGTATCAACGCGATCTTGATGGACTGCACAAACATGAGAGAAGGGCTGGAGTGGCTGGTGTCCTTCACAGATTTGAAAGCAAGAGAAAAAAAGTGAAAAGTTGCAGCCATGTCTCCAATGTGAAGATCTACATAGTGAAGCAAAACAACTGAAGCAATATTGAAGGGGGGGAAAAAAAAAAAAAAAAAAAAAAAGAAGCACAAGCCAGGCAAGTCTCTGGATTGAGACAACTCCAAGAAGGGTCGGGAAGAGCAGCTTATTTGACCAATGGTTAAAAAAAAATAAATACAAAAAAAATCCAGCCCTATATTTTCTAAGGTTCCAACCCCTTCAGGACTATTTTTAAACTGTTTCATAATCCAGCTCAGTCATGGAATAATGTTGGACTTGTTCCTCCGAAGCAAAAAAATAAACAAAAACAAAACAACCACAGTTGAGGAGAACAAAAAGGACATCTTTGGGAAGTTTTCTGTAGAGCAAGAGGCTGCAAAAAAAGCCCATTAGCCCTCCTTGTCTCTTTAATGAGCGGATTATACTAACAAGCCTAAAAGGTCCTGCTAAACTGAGGATTTAGGTGTAAATATATAGTCCATGCTTACCAAAGATTGAAAATGACTAAATAAAATATACCACACTTGTCTGAGTCAAAGAAGGGATATGGAGGGTGCAAAGAAAAGGACTTGTATGTAAAGTGGGTAAAGGAAGGAAAGTTAAAGGATTAACAAAGAGCAAAATCAGCCACAACCTGAAAGCAAAAGTCTGAGGAAGTAAAATCAAATCTCCCTCCAAAAATCATGAAGGCTTGCCTTGACCCCGAGAGGGGCAGCTCTCCAGTTTACAATAGACAGTGTTGGAGTTCTTACATCGGCAACCTGGACGATTGATCCGGTCATAACACCCTCGGCACAGTTTTAGGCATCCCTTTGCAGGAGGGTAGCACAGCAAGCAAGGCAAAAACAAGGACATTGCTCCCATGCACAGGTACCTGGAACAGCAATGTGACTGGGAACAAGAGCAGGGATTATCCGCGTATGAGTCCCCTTCATCATCATTGGAACAGTGGTAGAAAATCCCTTTGATCAGGCACATGCAGGTGCTGTACTCCACCATGCTCTCAGCAGAGCACAAGCACTGCCTGTTGCAGGCCAAGCAAGATGGTAAGGCCCTCGGGGCTGTGCATTCACCACATTTGCACTTCCCACACTGTTCGCAGATAAACTTGTGTTGTGTCAAGTCCTCTTTCAAGGGACCCTTCAGATCATCTACAATCAAAGATGACTGCTTGGGCTGTGTCCGGATGGTCCTTTCAGATCTGTGGCCTGAACCCGGCCTGGATGGGGGTGATCTTCCCAACAGTCCCTGCTCTGAAGAAGCGCTACTGTTGCTTCCAGAACTAGCTGCACTCCCAGTGCTAGTTGATCTGCTCAGCACAGGGGCCCTGACATTATGCTGATGTGCCACATGTCCTACATGGCTGGGCCTGGGTTCGTAATTATTATTCACATTAATTGGTACGATTTCATGAGTCCTTTCATGCTTTTCTTGTCTTGGTGCTGTCCGTGGACCAGACTTCTTCACCACAGATGGACCTTCAGTGTATTCATTGCTGCCCCTAATAACTTTGATCTGATCCAGTGACAAGATAGCTGTTGGCTGAGTTTCTCTTTCATAGTCCAGCCTTTGCCTGCTGTCCAGGGAAGGCTGCTGAGTCACAACTAATGAACCGCCACTGCCATGTTGACTTTGGGGCTCCATCTGTAGAGATCTCCACTTCTGGCATTCAATGGAAACGTGGCATGCATCTGAAATCCTAAATTGGGGGTGGGGGGAGATAAGGGGTGGGGAGAAGGAAGAGAGATCAGAGGTGAAAATGGAATAAATCACAGGAAGTTTTTTCAAAGTAAAAATGTCATGGCAAGCCACAAATTGCCCTAACCACCTGGTAATGATCTCTTTCAGCAGGGGGGGATTACAGTGATGCTGACTGAGGGCCTGGCCAAAGTCCAGTTGTGGGGGAAGAGACTAGGTATGGCCTCATAGAGGAAGAATGTAAGAGGAAACCCCCAAACCACTTAAAATGAGAGATTTTTCCATTAAAAACAAATAAAAGGAAGTATTAACCTGTATGCTTATTTGGCAAACTATGGGAAATAAATACTTCTCACTTGTTACTGAATATAACGTCTAATCAGGAACAGCAACACCGAACACTACAAACCAAGTTAGATACATGAACGAACAGTATCAGATTTATATTCTGTATAGCAAAATCTGTGCAAGCTTTTCCTTCTTTTCTATCAGGCTCGGCTTGCTGTCTCAAAAGATTAAGTTAGATTTGCATTCCACTCCCTATCCTTGTTTTAAGCTTGTAATCTATCTTTAAAATGAAACACACACGTTCAAAAGCCCCAAAATGAGTACTATGAAAAAATGTCTAATTCTGAAGCCCGTTTTCTAATAGAAAAAAATCACTGCTTTAGAATATAAGTTTTTATTAAAATAAGGCATCAGATATAAATTACAGCATCTTATACAACAGATCTTTTAAGTGGTCTGATACCACAGGATAGGATGTGTAGGTAGAAAAGGAAAGTAAAATAAACCAAGAGCACAAGTTTCTGACATTTATGAATTCTCATGCGTCTTCTCTGGAAACAAATGACTAGAAAAAAAAAAATCTGTTCTTACAAAATACTCTAGGGGAAAAAAAATTATTGAAAAGTTCCTAACACATTACATTAATTTGTATCTTCTTGTCCCAAGCTATTGACAGGAGGATTATAATGTTGATTTGGAAAACTCTGTAGAGTGTTAATTCTGTACCTGTATGAAATGTGTTGGGGGGCTAATTATTTATACAACATTTAGTAATTACATAAGTGTCCTGGGAAAACAAACATTTACTTTCCTGTACCAACAGCTAGAGAAGATTGACTCTCTACCCTCCTCCCCAGCAAAAACTGCATACTCTTGTGTTTCTCATTTTTTCAGACAAGTGCCAGACTGGAACATGCTCCAAACCAGCTTATCCAATAAACGTAAAGAAAGTACATTTGTCTTGCATATCCAAAGCATATTTGCTGCAAGCTGCTCCAATTCAAGAAAGAATAAGGATGGAGGGTATGAAGACACCCAGGAGAAGAGCAAAGGTAGTTAAAATTCTGCTTAGAAACGTTGTTTCAACTGGCAGCTATGAGATACATCACCCCCCTCCCAGGTACTGATCTCTGATTTGCACTGGCACACAGAAAGCATTAAGCCATCTAGAGGCCAAAGGTCCCCTTTTACACTCAATATCACCTCTGCCAGAATTAGGGTTTGGAGATTAAAAAGCTGACTTTAGTCACTCTGTATTCACCCCCCATAACAACCTCTCCTTTTCACATGGTTGAATAGGAGCGCACAAATGCTAGGTGTGAATGAACATGGAAAGATTTATGGAAGAGAACACAATATAACGATGCTGTAAAAAAAAGAAAAAAAAAGTATGTCTCAAGCACTGTGCACTATTTTTGGAAAATATGCCAGGTTAATAATGCAAAATGCAGTCTTAATAACTGCTCACATAAATGACAGAAAGGGGGAAACCACTTGGAGGGCTGCCTGCTGCGATACCCCTTGTGAAGGACCCCCTGCCCCGCAAATACCATCTAAAATTACTCTCCTCCCCACCCAAAGGTAAAGCAAACAAAAACGAGCCACCTGAAGGGTGAGTGCACGCTAGGAACTGCTGTGGCTTTTAGCACAGCTGCCAATGCCCCATTACAGGTCACTGTTTGCTAGGGTGGCCATCATAGAGGACATTCCGGTTTTCTGCTACTCTGTCCTCTATTGATATGAAACCCAACGCCTTTATGTCCTCTATTTTTCTCTTCAAGAGAATTATTAACCTGGCATGTTTTCCAAAGATAACACACAGTGCTTGAGATGCACTTTTTTTTTTTCCCTCTCTTCAAGAGAAAGAGGACATAAAGGTGTCCGGTTCCGTATCAATAGAGGACAACCGGACCATCCTCTATGATTCCCACCCTATTGTTTGCTCCACAGCACCCCATGGCTAAGCTCCCCCCGCCCTTACCCCTCCATGCCCTGCTAACCCCCTCCAGAGTAAAAGGAGGGTTTGGCAGTCCTATGTCCAGTTTAGATGATGGTTGTACGGGCCGGTTTGGAGAGGGCTGGTCCTGCCTCAGGCTGTGGGGTCGAACTAGACACCCTGTGGAGGTCCCTGTCAGACTCTCCGAGTCTTGGGTGATGCCCCAGGAAGCCGGGTGGCGGGAGGCAGCAGCTGGCGCCCTCTGCCATGTGAGCCGAGCCCGCCACCAATGCAGACTTGAGGGGGGGAAAAGAAAAAGTTATGAATGAAAACAAGGGCTGTTTCCCCCCCCCCACACCCTTTTGCAGGAGGAGGGGAAAGAGGCCGAGCGAGGTTCCTATTACCTCAGGAGGGCGGACTTTCCAACATTTAAAGCAGCAGCTCCCTCCCCGGCCCTCCCCTCCCTCCAGCACAGCTCCTCAAGGCTTGGGCGTGCTCCTCCGTGCGCGCCGGGGATTTCCCCCCACTCCTCCGCCCCTCGCGTGCTTTCCAGGGGAGGAAAAGAGGGGGCATCTCGCTCCTCATCTCTCC
>NW_005841840.1:5677742-5678081 GCF_000455745.1 Alligator sinensis | reverse complement strand
GCGCCCCGCTGCTGCGGACCTGCCGCGGGCTCGCACGCAGCGCGGAGGTTGCAAACAGAAGCACGTTTAAAAACAAAACCCCACAAAACACCCCCCGCCAAAGGCCCGTCGCCCGCGGGTCCCGCGCAGCAGCGCTGCCACCCGGGGCCCCGTGCGCGCTGCCCCGTGCAAAGAGCCCCCGACGCGCAGCACCTGATCCTGCGCTCGCTCTCCGGCGCCTGCGAGAGCCGCGGACGAGGCGCCCGGCGGCGCGCTTACCTAACGCAAAGATGGCAAGCTGCTGCCCAAGGCACATTGGAGGCGAGCGGCGGCTAATTCCAAGCCAAGCAGCGGGGCCGG
>NW_005841840.1:5667912-5677638 GCF_000455745.1 Alligator sinensis | reverse complement strand
GGAGCCCCCGCCCCGCCTCCGCGACCCGCCCCCTCTGATGTCAATGTGTCACTCAGGGAGCGCGCTTCAAATCCCGGCGTGGACTCTTCGACGTCAGCGCGGCCCGCCAGCCAGGGCCCGCAACCCCGGCCAGGGGCGGCGAGCGACGCCCGCGGACACCCCCTTCTTATACGTCGAGAGCAAGAAAAGTTAGGCCCTGGCTCTGCCACCTCTTCGGCACCTGCTTGGGAAGGGTGCCACGGGCACACAAGGGTCCCTGGGTCAATCCGAGCTCTTCTGTGAGGGCAACTCAAAGAGTTGGGAAAAAATTCTTCTTGGCAGAATTTTTCCAACTAGTCCAGCCGGTCTAAAAAAAGAAATTCACCCAAAGAGCCTGGCCTGCCTATGTCCTTAGACCAACACAGCTACTATGAAACTATGCGCCAGGTTGTAGCCAAGGTCAGGAGGGACCTGAACAGATCATCTAGCCTGACCCCAACAGCCTGGATCGTTCATGAATGCCATGTGCCCGGGGGGGGGGGGGCACGGCAAGCTCCTGTAGGCAGTGCCGGCGCAGTGGGTGGTGAGAATGTGGCAGCAGCAAGCAGGGAGCTCCCACAGGTGGCCACAGCATGAGGCGCCCAGGAGTGGTGGTGAGCACCAACCAATCGGCAGCAGCCAGTGGCAATCGCGGACTGCCCACCATCCGACACTGCTGCTGTCAGCAGTGGGGGAAGAGGGTGGCAAGCGGCAATCGTCCACAGGCACCGCCGGCAGTGTTGGCAGTGCCTTTTCGCAGGGGTGCACCACCATGCTCAGGGTGCACGTGCACCCGCTATGCGTTGCCAATGGTGCCACTGAACTCATGAGCTGTAGACACACCAGTCTGATTTACACCCCTGTACAGGCAGTTTTTGACTTAAAACGTTTTGAGTTACAACGGACAACACTTAGGGCGTTTATAAACTGACGCCCTGTTTCGACTTTCTGATGTCAGCTTTGACTTTACGACACTTGATCCCACGCCAGCAAACAAGTTTGCTATGTCGCCCATCTCCCTGGAGAACATCTGTCCAAACTTCCTTGGACACTTTCTTTAATAAGCAGACAAGACTCCAGAAAGACCTGCAGACAAGACTCCTGAGAAGGCTCCAGCCGAGAATCCATCAAAAAGTCCAACCAAGATCCCTTCAAAACGTCCAGTAAAGTCACCTCAAAGAAGTCGTTCCAAATCAATATGATTTCTATTTACAGTATAAATACATTAACATAGCTATACTACTCATCTATAATTGATTGAGTACAAAATTCTTGGTTATTTTTGGTGAAAATAGGGTATCAGGCCTTGGTTCAGGAACCAAGCCCCCATTTATAACATTGTTCCTATGGGAAAATCAGTTCTGAGTGGCGACGTTTCCAATTAAGACACGGTTTTCAGGAACCAGTTGTGTTGTAAGTGTGAGGACTACCTGTATAGTTACTCCTCACTTTCAGAGAAGCCCCTTTACCCTGGAAAGGAGTGACTTGTACCAGGATAAGGCTGTACATCATGTGACCTCTACTTAGTCTAAGCTCTGTAGATTGAACCTATATGCAGGTGAACAGACACTCGCTTCTGTTTCCAGAAATACAGCCACATACCTGCAATGGCCCACACCAAACCTGGCAGGATGCTAGAGCGTGCCTCCCTGCTTGGCTGGAGCAGACAGTTTGGGCCAAGGCTAGCCTGCCTGCCCTGAGAGGTGGGGAGGGGTTGCACAGGGAAGTACAAAGCATCCTGGGATGCTGGGGGACTGTGAGCTAACTTGAATCTGGAGTGGATCTGGGACAGAAGTTCAATAAAGCAATTTAACCTAAATCAGTTAAATCTGACACTGCATCGATGCAGATTTATCTTAAAGTGGTTTCAGCTATTTTGAAAGCAGTTTATGTGCACTGAACTTTGGTTGTGTTTTAGATTTGAACTGGTTTCCCATCATTTGTACCGGCTTCATGTCATTTCTGTCCCTAGCCATTATTAGGATGACTTATCTTTAAAGGTAAATGTGGCTGCAGAATTGAGGCCACAGCCATGTCAGACATATACCTGTTTTGGCAAAAAACCTGATCATCTGTCATCATGCCTTTCCCTCTGCCCCCAAAAAAATGTTCCCTGGAAAAATTATTGCCTGCAAACCTGTCAACTTCTCTCATCTCATCATTACCTCTCCTCTTCGACCTAGAATGAGTTACTTAGTAAGGTACTACCCTGCCCTGCCTTCCACATCAGCATGGAAAACCTAAGTCAGTCTGCAGTTAATAGCCTCCCTTCACTCAAACTGGACTTGAAGTTCCACTCTTACCATGACAGGAACAAGAAACTGGGTGTCTGACAATGACAAGATGCAGCTATAATAGATAGACTATATAACATAACAAACTACGAAATCTTCTTAAGTTATCAAACATTCCATCGCCATGATGTAGTCAATGACTATGCTAATTACTTTACTTGTATGTTTTAACCCTTCACCTTACCTTTCTTTTATGCCAGTTTTATCTTTTTAGGCACTCAAGGATGTTCCACCTGGGTAGGCCTCAGGGCCCATACAAAACCCCAGTTGAAATCCATAACCTTAGCATAGGGGAAATGGTTGGACTCACACAGGACAGTTTTCAGGATCAGGCGCTTAGCCAGCTGGACTATTCAGATGAATGAAATTAATGACATGCTTAAGTGGTTGCAGAATCTGAATGCGAGTTCTTTGAAGCAGAGATTGCGTCTTCTTTAATGTTGGCACGGTACCCAGCACATTGTTGGCAATTCTTAATTATTAATATTTTGCAAGTCTGATTTTATCTATCTTAAAGCCAGATCCCAAAACATGTTGATCATCTACAACTTACAATGAAGAAAATAAGAATTAAGGGCATTAGATATTGATCAGGATTGTGAGAAATACAAACAATACCACATGTTTATGTTTTATAAAATAGTCCAAATTAACTAATTGTCTAAAATATATGGATTATTTAAAGGCACACAGTTAGAAGGTTATGTGTATTACTAAGCCAGTAATACACATAGTAGGACTTTAAAACAATTGAAGGGTCTTTGCCCTGTTTTGCTTTCCATTTGACAAGTGTGATTTGAAACAAAAATTTCAAAAAATGCCTCTCTCTGCACCAACATCATTCTTAGCTTTCATGAACTACTGCTCAGAGAGTAAGTTTGCTATTGCTGTTGAACCAGCAGAGGGAGCACAAAATACTGGGTTTTCATAAGTCCTACAAAAATTATTGGTATTCTTCATTTGTTTCAGTTTCTGGGCTATGTCTAAATTGACATAAACTAGAGGAAACTAAGAAATGTGATCACTTACTGAAATGACTTCAGATTTGCTATAAGCTGAAAAAGTGAGATAAAACACAATTTAAACAGCCTAAGAATACTTTGCATTCAGGACCTGGGTTTGTCATTGACTTCTGCAGAAGTAGGATCTTACTGTTCCATAGCACGTACTTATGATTAGAAATTGATACCAAGGATAGTAATTTTATTAATAAAATATTATTCCTATATTGAACAGTGAAATAGTTGACAAAGTTGTCTTCACCTGGTGTTAGAATTAACATATCGCTAGGTCAAAGAAGCAGTTCAAAACTCATAACTATTGTATCAGGCTGTCTGCAAATTCAGGCAGATACCACTGCATTCATTACAGCTGGTTCAAACTGTTTGAATGTTCTCGAAAACCATAAATATTAAAACTAAATGGTAGCAAATAGATTGGCAGCTCAGAAAAGGTGTTGTTATGCTTCACCACAGCAGACTAAACTTTTGGATCAACTGAGAAAGGTGCTGCACTAGGAGAAGATGAACACTGAATTGTCCCTGATAGTCATAGTTCAGTTCCTGGTTCCTGCTTTAGTTTGGGGATGGTAGATGTGAAATTATCTGCAGTGGCCCAAGTAATGAGGCACAGATTATTTCTCCCTTTGTGCTGACGTAGAAATGCTAGCCAGCAGATTACAGAAGAGTGCACATCCTGCACTGTGACTTGTGGTATGGGTCAAGGGATATAATGCACCGTCACAAGCATGATCTTGCCCTTATTCACTGTAAGTGAGCAGGATTTCAGTTTTATATCACGTGGGAGAGATGGCGCTTCCCACTGTGCAGTGCTTCATAGTCTTATGCCAAGGGATGGTTCAGAAATGACTCAATGGGAAGAGTATCAACTACTGAATCACCAACATTTGCTACATAACACACTGGACATTTGTTCCACTCAGGTACTAAATGGCTTGATGTGGCTTAGTTTATGAACACACTGGAAAACATCTCATTGCCTGATACAACTTTAGGCATAACAGGTAAGAAAGAGTTTATGCATGTAATATCTTATATTTTCTTTGGTGACTCCTTTTCCCCAGTGATAGATATCTTTAGCCAACACTAAACTGAAGAAAATCATCAGAGAAAGAGAAGGTGGGAGAACCATTACAACAAAGTTATTAACAGGTCCACACAACAGTAAATATTTCCTTAACCTACACAGCACTTTAAAGCATAGTCTTAAAAACATTTTTTCAAGCATAATATCATTACTGTTCAAATTTAAGACCCCAATATGCCTGTTTTCTCACCTATTCAGTGAATGGATGTTAGAACTATTCCCACCTTGTGTGGAAATATTCCCTATGTGAACATGTTTGCAATATCAGGGCCCTTGAGAGGTTTTGGTGACAGGTGAAGGGGTAGAAACTACATGTTACGTGCTGGTTTGAGACTTGTGTCATGGATTTTCTAAGCTAACACAGAGACCCACTATGTACGTATTGTTATAATATTATTTACACATACACCAACAGCAAAGGCAAAGCAACCCAGACATTTTCATAGTCAATGTAATGCTGTATTGCCTGGTGTGGCTAATGCTGGTAGTGGACAAGATCAAATAACGCTATTGTGCAGAGATGGCGTAAAAAAAATCACAATACAAACACTGGGAAGACATCGCCTTAAAGTCATTTTAGTGTAAGTGAGAGAAAGTAAAGGATGATGTGAGGTGGAGTTTCCAGTTTCTACACTTTTAGGTAGGCAAGCTGACCTTTATCTGAGATCAAAGGGACAGGTAGCTGGGGATTTCTTCAGCTGCTGTTCAAAGCTCATTCTTGAAACTCTGTGAAGAAATGCAGCTGCAAACAGCACAGCTCCTTGCTGCAGGGGCTGGGGCAGTGGGTAAGCACATGGGAAATTCTCAGTCACTACGTAATCTTAACTTTCCCTTTCAGAAGATAAAATCAGTTTCTCTGGGAGGCAGAAGAGATTGCAAGACACACCAACCCAGCACACCTCTGAGAAATCAAAATATGAAGCAATCTGGCACAGTGAAGTATAGATCTTAAGTCAATCTTTTCCCAAGTGCAGCAGCATTCAAGAGTTATGCCTTTGGTCCAGGCCATAGGTGGATCTAGAATTTTGAAAAGGGGGTTGCAGATAGTGTGGTGCATCATTACATATAACACAACACATATTTTATCAAGTTAAAAAGAAACTAGATGCTTTAGTAATAAGCTAGTGGCCTAGGACTATATCACTTGTTTTATGATTGGAGCAAAAACAAATATAAATGTACTAGAACATGCATTCATTTGCTATATAATATATTATGTATACAAATAAAGCAAACTAGGCAAAAATAATCAAAATATGTTGTTTCATTACTTCTGCAGTCATTAGAATTAAATTGATAAGTCTTTTTCCGATTAATAAAGCAAAATAAAATCTGGCCTTCTTGAGCATCTTGCCAGAGCATACAGTGCTTTACTGAACGTTATTTCCACACCTGACTTATATGGTTTCAGCTAGAGCCAAAAGACAGTCTGCAAGGCCGTGAAATAGGAGCTACATTACCAGGAGCAGCTAACAGACAGTAGAAATTCAGAAGAAAGACTAGTCTTATTAGCTGAACATCAAGACCACTAAAAAGGAGAGAGGATCATTCTCAACCCTCATTGAGAGGGTCACTGTGGAATGAAGACCTTAGAAAGAATCGGGCAGATTATAGTGAGCCATGAAGCCAATTGACTCCCCTCACTGCTGCCTGAATAGAAATGCTGCTGCCACTGCCAGGCAGCTGGTTTTAAACTTTGGGTGGACCAGAAATCAAACGGGGGTGCAACTGCATCACTGCATGTCCCCCCGGATATGCCCCTTGCCCAGGCTCACCTTGAATAAAAATGCAAAGGAGAAAATACAGAACAAGATTTCTTTTTACTTCAAGCTGTTGCTCCTTGCTTCACTTCATCTTATCTTTGGATGGTCAGCCCCAGCTCTCCCATTAGATACAGATACTGAATTTTGTTTTCAGATTTGCTATTTATATTTGGTATTTTCAACTCACTAACAATTCAGTTATCTTCAAAGGTTTCAGATCTGTAAGATGTGTCAGGTCAGATTTACACAGTTTTGTAACATTCACAGATTAGTTTATGAGAGGTATCAATATATTGGTAAGAAACAGCTTTTGCAGTGTAGCTGCACCTGCATTAAGAATGCTTTGCTTCAATAATGCTTCTATGCAAGGACAGTGCTCCCAGAGTAGACATGGACCCATTCTGTTGTCCAAGATGTGTGAAATGCCAACATTGAACAAAACACATCAATAGTTGAGTGAATAACATTTTAGAAGGTTTGCAGCTTTAATAGTCTAAGCAATTGTCAGTGTCATTGTTAAGAGTTCTTAAGATTTATTCTATTTAATCTAGAGTGTCCCTGAAATGTGTCTCAGTTTTCTATTTGAAAAAAAAATCTTACGTGAAGAGGAAATGTAAGGATTGCATTATTTTAAAGGTCCTTGAAATTAAAAAAGGATTTTATGGTGTTAAATATTACAAATTGAAAAAGAGCTAGGGAGTACAAGTAGAAGGACAAATTAAAGGAAAGCCACATAAAATAAATTGATTGGCCTAGTAACAGAATAATTACTTGATTGCCTCTTATTCTGTGACCTGTTCTCTGATTCAGTGCTTTTTTGCCCAAGAAGTGGTCACCAAGTAGCAGGTTCAAAAGTGAAGGCAAATAACTAAGAAACATCTAGCTCCCAGAGGTTTTCCTTAAGAGAAAGGAAAGCTGTATATATGAGCTGTTTTACAGAGAACACTATGTGAGATTATGCACTGTGGGGGAGTTCCTGTTTCCTTTCCTAGGAGCAATCCTTTATCACTGACCGTTTCTTTGGCAGTTTTAAAATTGCCAGACCTTATTTCCTAAGCCCTGGCATCCTATCCCAAAATTTCATCAGCTGCTTTGGCTGCATTTTTTAATATGTGGTGGAATAGAAAAAGAATTCATAACAGTAAACCTGAATAATGGACTGATTCAGTGAATGGATAGGGTTGTATACATCCCTATGCTTGCAACTAGCAATCAGGGCACTTAAAGTAAATACGCCTGCCTTTCATTTTGGATTGCTTTACTCTCTAGCACAGTTAGGTAACAAATGACTAGAGCTGCAGAAACTCTCATAGTGAGGTTAAGTACTGTAATATTAGCTGTATAAGCATGTGCTGAGAGCTGGGTGAAAGGAGATGGCTGTTTTAATTATAGCTGATAAAAACTAGCCAGAGGAAATCCACCATGACTGAATAATAGCATGTCACTTCAAAAACAACCAAGGAACAAACCTTTCCCATTTCTGTTCAAGAAGCAGCCACTCCCTGGGCGTGGACTGATTTATCAAAGGAAGTGGGAAAGCTCTGTGCTAATTTAAATAGATTGCTTTGTGTATATTTTTATTGTCAGTTCACTTGCGAAGACTGGGTATTAGGAATTCATCTAACCTGGCTGGCACACATGAAACTGTTTACTGACCTTAATAATGTGTCTTGCAACTTTAGGAATGCCTACCATTCATCAGGTGGTGTAATCTGTCACTGTCAGATCAATGAGGTCTCAGGCCCAGCGTTCCTAATTTGATTTGAAAAAATACATGGAAACCTGAGACTGCTTTTAGCAAGAATGACAAGTCTGGACTAATGAATACAATCTCTTTTGTTGTTCTCAAGAATAGCATGTCAATAACTAAGACCTTAGGTTCCGTTACTGTCTTTAAAGCAGTAACAGCTACTGTAGAGAAGGTAAGACTGACGTCCATGTCACAGACAAAACAAATTCCCAACTGTGATTTACTTAGGTTGGAAAGGTGATTCAGTGAATGCCTTATGTATGCCCTTGGATTTCTGGATGTAGAGCAAGGACAAAGTTTCACCCCTTAAGAGGGCTTAATCCCTTTTTATGAAACTTGGACCAAAGGATGATGATATATTGGACTCAGTGAGTAATATTACAGGTGAAGTAATGTCAACTGATAGAGCTCAGATGTTTGCAGAAAAGGCTTGAGAAGATCACTTCTATGGTTCAAATCCTAAAGTAAATATGTGTTTGTCACTAATTTTCTTGGAATCATGAAAATGTACATGCCAGGATACATTTTGACAGCAGAGAAATGAGTATTTTTTGCTGTCAGGTTGCCCCCTATGGCCAATAAGTGTTTACTGGATACTTACCTGTTCTAATTCTGACCCTTTTGGCTGAAGCTAGGTATGTAAGACCAGAACTCCTCTGGTTGCACTCCTATTAAAGTGCCCAGTAACAGTTTGCTGTGTCCTCATGTGGGAAGATTTTATGCCCTTTGCTATTAAACCATGTTTTCTTAATTCTGTCTCTTCGGCCTTAATCCTTTTAAATATTTTATTTTGCATTTTGGCTTTGGAAGTATTAAGTGTTGAACTATTGCTTACCTGTTTGATGTGGTTTGGTGCTCTTTACTTTCAGTAACACCACACCAGTATGCTAGTCACATCTTGAAATGGTGCTCTTTGTTAAAACAATAACCCTCTGACAAAAAATAAGACACTAAGGAAATAATCCTGTTTCCACTGAAGTTGAGAGGAAAACATCCACTGCCTTCAATGGGTGATGGATTGAGATCTTGTGATGTTCTTGACCATATCCAGAATAATGCTTGCAACCTGGTTTACTTGGAAGCGTTAAAGCCAGCAAATTCCTGAAGTTTTGAATACAATTTCAGGATTATACTGAGATTATCTGTGTATCTGTAGTATTTATGAGAATGGTACTGTACCTTTCCTTACAGTTGTTTTCATATATTTACAGAAGCATAACATGGGCTAAAAAAAGCGTCTGTAGGAGTAGAAAATAAATAGAATATGCATACAGTTTGGTGATTAAGAGCGTAATCCAAAAACCACTGAGGTCTATGGGAGTTTTAGATGCTGGATAAGGCATTTTGTTTTGTATTTTCATTTCTTACTATGTGTGGTTTGTTTTTCTTTCAGTAAATGCTTTAACATGTAAAACTAATGGAAGAGGGAGAGTAGAGCTGAATGCAATCTAGATTGTTTGATCTTTGCTGACATATAAAACTGTTGGACTTCTTTACACCAGGCTACATGCATAGATTTTGCTGCCTGAATGAATTCAGTGTTTGTACTAATTTCCTGGCTTGCCTATTTATTTTAAAAAGTCAGTTTTATAGTTGTCTTTGAACAGAAGATGAGAACTTAACCAGAAAGCTCTTCCTTAGCTTGTATATGACTATACTCAGTTACTACTGAATTTAGTCAATTCTAAGACAAGTTTTTCCCCCATTCAACATGGGGAAAACAAAGCTTCATCTTAGAATTGAGTATCAAGTAAAAATGCAGTACCTGCCATCAGAAGAGGCAGCAGGCAATCAA
>NW_005841840.1:5598480-5667885 GCF_000455745.1 Alligator sinensis | reverse complement strand
CCTCTCCATGCCCTCCCCCCCTGCCACTTTCCTTACTGCAATGGTTGAGGGGTGGGGAGAAGAATGACTGTCTGCTAATTAGGTTCTATGCATAAAAAATTATAACAAATTTATAATTTTCCTTGTATAGAATCTAACTGGAGGGTCATCTTAAATTCAATGCCTCTTTTATTTATGTGCTTTTATCTTAAAATACATTAACATGCTCTCCATCATCATAAGATCTTTTTAATTCCATATTAGAGAATAACTATTAAGGTTGATAGGCCTAAACATTGATATGTTTGTCTAGCAGTCTTATCAAGCCTTAGTTTTATTTCTACTTCTTTTTCCAATTGTAGCTGCCAGAAAAAAAAGCAGCAGTATATTATCTTCTAGTACATGCTGAGTATGAATCTCAAGTATATTTTCTGTATACTATGAGTCCTTATATACATCAGGATTGTTCAACTGGCGACCTGCTGGCCACATCCAACCCATGAGGGGTTAAAGTGTGGCCCACAGGCTCCTGCCTTGCTGCCACTCCTCCCAGTGGTCCTGCTTCTGTGGCAGTGGCTGGAGTCTTCAGGGCAGGGCGGCATGGCTGGAGGTAGCCTAGTAAGCTGACTGCCCAGCTGGAGGAGGCTTGGGTAGCTTGTACAACAGTGCTGGCAGGGATGGGAAGAAGGAGGGGATTTGCTAGTCTGGGAGCAACAGCAGAACAAAACATACTTTGGGGGTGGAGGGGAATCATACTGAGCTCTGGGAGCCTGCACAGTCTGCAGCCCCCAAGCTGTCTGACCTGGGGGCCCACGACTGGTCGTGTGCAGTCCCTGGCTGCTTTGCAGTTGGACAGGTCTGTGGTGTGCACACTCCTCATTATTTAGAGTCTCATAATGAGGCAACAAGTCTTGTGCTGCTAATTAACTGGTGACAACAGCAACTGGTGTGAAAGACAGAAAGCATTCTGAAAACACAACTTTTGGTTCCTCTGTTAGGAATTTTTTTTTTAACCATCTAAACATGATCATTATTTCTTTTCAATTTGCCCCAGGAAAAAGTTATGAGTCACTTACTGACTCTGGATGAAAGAGTAACCGTTTAAGATCTTGTTTTCTAAAGTATGAGCATCTCTGAATGAAATTCACCTTAAATGAAGAGCTGGGTGCTCAGTTCCTCTTAAAATCAGGCCCTTCTTATTGAATGTTTCTGAAGCAGCAACGGCTCACCTTGAAGAAAGCTTCAATTATTCTCTGAACATACTTACAGAGTTCTGAACAGCACAAGAATAGCCTCCCTAGCACTTGTTGCCTAGCCATATTAGATTGTTATCACAATTCACTTGGCAGTAGTGGCTATACCAGTGGTACTCAACCTTCAAGCTCTGCAGACTGGATAAGTGGTGTTGGGTTAGTCTGAGGATTGGATCCAGTACAGAGTCAGTACATGAAATTGGTCCATGGGTATGATCCAACCATGTGTCCACCCAATCCTGTGCACTGGATCCAGCTGTAGAGTGACACCACACACCCATGCAATCCTGCCTGCTGAATCTGGCTCCAGAATGACCCCACATGCCACAACAATCTCAAGGCCATGTCATTTGGTCCACACAGCACCCCGCAGGTCTGGAAAGTTGGCAACAGGGGAGTGGCGATTAATACTATCATTATTTCCCACTGCCAATTTCTGGCCCATAAGGAGCCCCATGGGCCAGATGACATGGCCTTGTGAGCTGGATCTGGCTCACAGGCCAGAGGTTGAGCACCAGTAGGCTATGCTAAAAGTTCAAGAGAATTTTAGGCTGAAAGAGTTGAAAAGATTGAGCTTTTTCAAGGAAATGAAAGAAATATGGAGCTGCATAAAAAAAGGAAGCCTGTGCCATTGGGAATACCTAAGAATGAAAACAGAAGCTAAGTGCATTGACAGGCCATTGAGAGTGGTATAAGGAACAGTAGCTGATGAACTCTTAAACCAATTTTGTACCAATACACACTGCAAGTTGACAAATATGACAAAATATTTCTTGTGTGCGATGAATTAGAAAAGAATTCACAACAGTAGAAAATTTCTGCCATATGAAATTTTTTTTTAAAGGCACAAGGCATAAGAAATGAATTATGCAAGAAAAACCAAGCTTGTGCACACTGTATAGAAAGCAGTACCTTTGCACAGTATAGCCAGCTACAAGCCTGCACACCTAAAAGTAATGGCCTGTAAAGGATATTTGAGTTTCCAGAGCAGAGTCAGAAGTCCTTTCCCAATGCTAAAGAATACAATGATACCCAAAATGCATCTCACTTATATAAAAGATAAAGGTACAAACTCCGATTCTGTTTCCCCTGGTATGTTAACGTACTGCTTAACTGTGACAAAATAGAATATATTGTCAGAAAATGTCCCAAAAGGAAGACTCTCCCAACATGTTTCAGTGGATCAAATGATAGAATTTCCCAAGTGTATGGCCATTGTCATGGATTATATTCTTGTTGGTAGGAGCATTGTTGGTGAGGATCTTGAAAGTGAAGTTGTAGAACTGCAGAGCTGTACTACAGAATTTGTGATCCTAAGCAAAAGAAGAAGGAAAGCAGCAGAATAAAAATGCCAGACTTCAGAAAAAGGAACTTTAACGAACTCTCAGAACTGGCAGAAAGGAGCTCATGGGAGGCAAGCCTAAGGAGAAAGGAGTCCAGGAGAATTAGCTGCAGGTTAAAGAGACATAATTTAGAGCACAAGAGCATGCTATCTCCATGTAAAGCAAGGATAAGAAGGGTAGTGGGAGACCAAACTGGCTAAACAGCAAGCTTATCAATTACTTGAAACTTTAAAGGTGTCTTACAAAAAGTGGAAACTTGGCCATATTACCGATGACATGAGGATAAGTGTATAGTATGGGCCTGGAGGGAGAAAATCAGGGAGGCCAAGCCACAAATTGAGATACAGTTGGAAAGAGACAAAAAAGGCAACACAAAAGTATTTTATATTTATGTTTGGAGTAAGAGGAAGACCAAAAAAAGTATAGGTCCTTTTTCAGAATAGAACGGGGAAATTAACCACAGATGATGTGGAGAATACTACTGCCTCTTTTTTTGTAACAGTAGTTTACTGTTGACCCATATTCAGCTTGCAATCCACTATAATCCTCAGATCCTTTTCTGCAGAGCTGCAGCCTGGCTAATTTTTCCTCAGTTTATATTTGTGCATTTGACCATTCCAAAACAGCCAGTAGTATACTGGAAAATATCAATAGGAGTGTTGTGTGAAAATCACATGAACTGAAAGGAGTTCAACAAAGAGCAAAAAAATGATCAGAAGTTTAGAAAACATGACAGAAAAGGAAATGCTGGAAGAAAAGATTATTTTGTCTGAAGAAGATGATGTTGCAGGGGGAGGGGGCAGGTTTGATAACTGTATTCAAATCCAAAAAAGGTTGTTAAATAGAAGGAATAAATAGACTTTTCTCTGTCCACTGGGAACTGGAGAAGCAGTAATGGTCTTAATTGCAACGATGGAAACTGTTTGGCTATTAGGAAGAACTTTTTAACTGTAAAGGCGGATAAGGACTGGAACGGGAAGACTGTAGAACCTCCACCCTTTTTGTCTCTTTCCAGTTGTATCTCAATTTTTGGCTTCCTCCCTGATTTTCTCCCTCCATGGCCATACTATACACTTATACTCATATCATCACTATTATGGCCAAGTGTCCACTTTTCGTAAGATTCCTTTCAAGTTACTGAAGTTTAAAAGTGCTGCTAGACGCATGCTTGGCTGAGGTGGTTTACACAGGAAGGATCCTGCCTTGAGAGCAGGGGGCGCAGACCAGATTGTTAGCCACAGGCTGGAACATCCCCTGGCCTCGCTAATCGTGGCGCATGCTCATTGGGTCTGTAAGACAGAAAGTGCCAGAGGTTGTGAACCTTTGAGCCAACACGAGATAATAACCCAGTTGTAGTCCCAAGCGTGCCAAACTTGTTCTATGTTATGTAGCGGTTTGGGTTTGAAAATGCCAGTGAGGTGACAGCTACCTTTTCTGAGGTGAGCAGTGGTTTGATTGGTATGGCTGATGACTGACAGCACCTCTGTGAGGATGATTGGTCCCACCGAGGATTGACAGAGGTGGTGTAATTGAAGGTTATTAAAAGGGAACAGATCTGGAGGGTCTGTGTCTCCTGCAGAATGTATGTGTTCCTTGCGTGTGGGTGCTGGTGAGCGCGATGCTGTGGCTGGAGGGCCTGGGAGGCCAAAGGCCAGCGTGGTCCAGTGCATGATTGCACCTCATATGTTTGGTGAGAGAGTGGCAGAAGATTGTTGGCTGTTTGATCCAGAGTGACTCTGAAGAGGGAGTCTGTGGGCATGTCTACATGAGACACTTACTGTGCATTAGCCTAATAACACTGCGCACTAGCTTGGCGGCTAAAAACCATGCTAATATGCTACTGCACAGTGTTATTAGGCTTATGAGCGGTAAGCATCACAAAATAACTGTGCGCTGGTGCTGCTGCACAGTAAGTCTAGTTACTGCTCATTCAGTTAGTACGTCATTAAGGACATACTAAACTAAATGTGCAGTATCTAGGGTGCATTCATGAATGTGTAGACTCACCCTGTATGTATGTAAGTGTGTGTCTAAGGCTGGAGGGCCTGGGAGGCCAGTAGTCTGAGGACACAGCATGAGTGACAACCCCATGGGGGTGAGTGAGGGCCTGGGAGGGCAAACCCTTCTCCGTGTGCTTGAGGTTGTGTATGTAGAGTGTGGGTCCAGGGGACCGATATCCCGGTGGTGTTGTGGTGGCTGGAGGAGCAGCCAGGGCTGGGTGGATTTGTGTGTGAGTGGTGCTGCTGTAGCAAGCGCTGGCTGCATATGAGAGACTGCTGATGCTCCCTAGTGCCCTCTCTTGTTATTTTGAATCACCTTTATTGTTTATATTGGATCGTTATTGTTCTTTATATTGTTGTGGTTGCTGAATACAGTTGTTGTTACCCTTTCTTTGTATGCCTGTCAGTTGATTGCTAATTAATTATATTTTGCTAACTAGAGACAGGCTGCAGGCTTACTTACTCAGAGGTGAGGCCCCACCCCTTTCACAGCAGGGTCCTTGCTAGGGTTAGAGACCTGATTTTCTTAACTAAGGATTTTCCCATTCAACAAGATCACCTCCTGTGATGTCTTCCAGATGTATTTTTCTATGATTTCATCTTTCTGAGGAAGATGCTATTCTCTTAGACCAGGGTTGTCCAAATGGTGGCCCATGGGCTACATCTGACCTCTGAAGGGTTAATATGTGGTTTGTGGGCTCCCTCCCAGTTGCCACTCCTCTCATTGCTCCTGCTGTTCGAGTGGCTTACACTGCTTATGCAGCAGTGGTGTAGGAGCCGGGGGGGCTTGCACGGCTGGTGGGCTGTGCACAGTGGGGGTCCTGTGAGCTCATAGAGTGTGTGGCTCCTGTGCCATGCAGCCAGCACAGTATGCAGTCTGGGACCCATATCCAGTGCCGCAAGCAGGCCCTGGATGCTCCTGAAGTTAGACAACCCTGTCTTAGTCCACTGCTAATCTGAAGTCATGCCAAAGACTTCCAGGACCTAGTCTACTGGATCCCAAGGCAAATTTCCTGCATCACTTTGGAAAGAAGTGCCACCCATGGTTTCAGATATAGTTTGAGGAAAAGTTATGATGGAAATACCATGCACTAAATGCAGGCAGCTAGAAAAGGGAATGCTTGAGGTAATGGAGGATAGATGAAAAAGGTCTTCTGGAAGCACAGTTGCAATGGAGATGAACGGTTTGGAAAGTGTCAACAGAATATTATTTAAAGATGTAGGTAAGCAATATAAAATTGCGTGAAAGAACTAAGTTTGCAAGGTCTAGGAGAGGGTCATGAAGTGTGAACAAAGAGGAGGTGGAAGTAAATTGACACACGTGAAAGACAGAGAAAGTTAAGACATTTTTTGGATAATGACAAAAGGCTGTAATAGTGTCACCGGTTCATAGGAGCTAAATTATTAGAGAACGCTCAAAGGCTTCCACTATTTCACAGGGAAATTACCTGTGCCCTGACCAGACTGGCAAGAATCTTTGATACAAATCAAACTAGAAACCAGGATAGATTATAAACATTGTTGAAATCTCCCCCAGGACAAAATAATCAAAAAAAAAAGAAGAAGAATCTTTAGCGAGCACTCAGAAAAGTGCATTATTTTGCATTGTTGAATTAGATAACATAGCAGTGGCAGCACTCAAAAGTGCCCTCCAAAAACACAAGGCAATGTAGATGAAAGCTGTTCCAAACAAATTTTAGGAAGGGATCTCAGACTGGAAATCAAGTTTAAGGATAAGGACACATTACTAATATGCACATTCAAGTCCAACTATTATGTTTATTGTAATTGATATCTGGGATGTTTGCAGGGTGATGGGCATTTTTACACGCGCTGTGGTACACAGAGCTGGGCACTTTAATTAGTGAGCTGTGCTAATTAAAAGCCCCTGCATGACATGTGTATCAGCTGTACAGCATGTCCCTGCACTGAGAAAATGGCAGCGGGGTGCTTTGAATTAAAGCACATCAAACACATTTTATTTCGGAGTGTACTGCTGCCATTTTCTCAGCATGGAGACATGTTGCACCACTGATACACGTGACGCAGAAGGCTGCCAGAGCGCATCAATTTCTGGGCTCCAGCAGACTTGATTAATTGAGTCTGCTCAATTGAGTGTGCTCTGATGCAATTGCCAGCTCAGCCAAGTCTGCTCTCCACACGTGTGTAAGTGCCCATAGTTTCTAAAGTAGATAATCTAAGAAACAGATGTTTTTAAGTAAATTACATGGTCACAATACACAAGCTAACTGGTACCTATCACAATTTCAGGGCTAATGATGTATCATCATTGTAACATTAGAATATTTTTTTGTTTTTCCATTGAGCCATCTGCTACTACTGCTCCAAAATCAGGTCACTGTTGAGTAATTAATTTACAGGGATGTAGGTATGTTGGTACACTGAATCATAACATGTTTAGGCTTAAAAAACTACAGACCCACTTTATGGTACTCTATAGCTCAAAACCATCTTATCTACACCAATAGAATATTAGATTTCAAATGAAAATCAAAATGAGAAAAGGCAGACATTAAAATACAGGTACCTAGAAAAAGTATAAGCAGAACTGGACTTTCATTCTCTAGCTGAGAGGTTTCAAAGGGAGGTAAAAGTGCAGGCTTCAGAGCAGTGATTCTCAACCAGGGTGCCAAAACACTTTGGGGTGCTTTGAGATCTTTTCAAGGGCAGCCTCTGGATGCCACATAATGTTAGCATAGTTAGGTCTGCAAACATGATTCACAAGATAAAACCAGAGATTTCAAATAGAAATTCATAGCTGTGCTCATTTTGAGTTCTTTGCAACAGAAAACCTACTTTATTATTGTTCTGAAGTTAAAAAAAAATCCAAAAACTGAGCTGACATTTTACATGGGGTGTCTCAAGTCTAAAAAGGATGATAACCACTGCTCTAGAGCAACCTTTTTGGATCATGTCTCTTTAGGCTCTGGGTCAAAGCCCATTGACACTACTGGAAACTCCTACATACTATATAGGGCAGAAACAGCAGCAGGTCTCATTAACAGTCAAGTCCTGACCAGATGGGCTTATTGATATACATGATGAATTTCATAGTTAAAATTCCAGATTGCAATTATTTGATAAGAAATAACTCCTGAAGGAAACAAATCAGATGAAACAAACCTTGATACCTTGTGGGCCTTTGTATCTAGTTCACATTAAATACGTTACGATCAGTCAGATCCTGCCCTTAACTCGATCAATGGCAACTGACCTCCATGAGAGTTGCATCATGCCCTGTGTTACTGCTTAAAAGGAGAACCAGAGTTTGTTTTCATTAATGAGGCCTCCATGATGCCTCAGGGGTATATCTTCAGTGAGTGAGGGATCAAAATCTGATAAAGCATGTGGGTCAAATCCTGAAACCTCCAAGATCACAGATCTCCCAGTGTACAAATCAGAGTTGTGCCTGTCTAAGTACTTCAAGCTTTGATCATAACTTTTCAATTTAAGTATATTTATTTTAAACAATTCAGTATCTATAAAATGTGCGCAAAAGCAGAACAATCCATACCATTAATATCTGATGCAGCTTATTTGACTTAGGCAGGAATATTTTAAGAGATTCTTTCATATTTTACAGATGAAGTGAATATTTCTTGTATGTTCAGTGCCTTACCATCAGCTGTCTAAATACCACACTTAAATTATTTTGCCTAATATAGTCTCAAAGCTGAGAGGATGTATGTATGTATGTATCGCATGTAAAAAAAGGGGGGCAGAAACAGACGCTATAAAAGTAGCATTGTGGTACGTCACACGCTAGGTTCTATGTTAGCAGCAATAACACAAATAGCCATAACTGTAAGCAACTGAGCAAACATAAATTGATAGGTACTGTACCTGTGAATTACAGAGCCATAAACACAGCTTGAGCAATTTTGCGACAGTAAATCACTACAGTAATCAGGAGAGAGAAACCGGTGGGGGGTGGGGGGGTCATATTGCAATATCTTAAGAAAACTACTTACCAAATTAATGCATCTGGAAGTCTTTCAAATGGCCACTTGATTCCAGAAGTGATGTGACACTGTACCATGAAGTCTACAGCCTGGGAATGAGGTGCGACATATTGCCAATGTAAAAGAGTTATTTTCTTGACTGACCTGACAAGGTACAAGCCTCTGTATTACTATTTTCTTAATGTTCCCTCATAGCTAGTCTCTAGTCAAACTAAATTTTGCTCCAGTTCTTTCTTAGTGTTTCCCCACCCAACTTTATACAAATTCTTATAAAGGTTATGTACAGACTTGTACAAAATTGAGACTGACAGTGGCCCTTGGAGAATTTCCCAGAGCAAGTTTATCAGAGATTATATAACAAGGTAAGTCTGTGTTCCTTTTTACATGCATAGAGTTTATTACACTACTTGTTTATTCCTTCTAACCTAACCTCCAGCCACCTTCCTAAGTAACTCTCCTGCCCAAATAACTCAATGACAAATTACATTTTTAAGAGATTAAAGACAAAATGATATTGCTTGAAGCACTGTGTTCTCATACCTAGCACACTATAGGACAAGGATGTCAACATATTTAAATCAAGCCTCTGCAAAACATAATGACCATTGATTTCCTTTCAGATGCACTATAAATGAGGTGGTAAAAAGTATCTGGATGTGCTAACCCAAAATGAAAACATAGTTCTATATATTTTCTCTAGCAAACATGGTAACGACATCAAGGCTCTACATTTTTACTCTGCTTTTCAACCAGAGATCTTGAGTTACCATATAAAGTGAGGGGAAAACTGAGTCTCTGAGAGGTAAAGTAACTTTATCAAGGAGATAAGAGTCACTAATAGTCCAGAAGCAGCCCAGATTGCCCGACTCTCAAACCTGTTCCTACCGTGTAGCAGGATATAGCAATTCTGTAGAGAAGGCAAAATAGCTTAGAAGAAACTGATGTCATCTTATTCTTTCAGAGAAATCTCATCTGGAAGGGAAGGAAACATGTCCATACGTAGCTATTTTGTTTTTATCCAATGATTTTAAAATCATGAGTAATTATGTTAGAAAATGTTTCCAGTAGCTTACAGTGCCAACAGGAACCCTAATTTCAATTACTTTCTTTATATGTGGATTCATCTGAACACACACAAAAAATCAAGTGGTTGAAAAAAGCTGTCTAAAGCAAGTCAAGGCAGACAGAAATGATGTTCACATAAAGTGGAAAACCCTTTGAGGAACTTGTCAAGGGCCCCACCTGTGACCAATAGCAGATTGTTATGATGGAAATGCCTTGCTGCACCTGAACACGTACTTTTCTTATAGTGGTAAGAAAACACATTTGGCCTCAGCCTTATTAAGAGACTTTACTCACTCCTCTCAGATGAGAACTCAGCTGCAATGAGCCAGACTTTCATCTCCAGACTGAATTATTGCATTGCATTTCTAAAGGGGCTGAGTACAATTGCTACAAAAAGCCTGAAGTTAAGGCAGTTCATAAACTGTGTTTCATTCCAAAAGCCAACCTGGTGCATCATACTCATGCTTTGAACTCTGAGCAGAGTTCAGAAATCTGGTCATCCTGATCTGCAGGGTATTTACTAGACCTGGACCTAGTGACTTCAGGTGCTGCCTTATGTTCTGTGGGCACATACAGGTGGCACATTTAGATCAACCTAAACCAAGGCTAGTTCAATCTAAGTGCCTGACCTTAACTGAGTTATTTTAGCTCCCCCCACCAAGCAACCCACCCTACAGCCTCCCCAATCCTGCCAACCTTCCCCCTGATACCCCCCCATCTCTCTCCCCCACTCCAAATTACTTATACCCATTGCCCTGTGCTGTTCCCAGAAGCAGTGAGTGCCTGCATGCGCCACTCCCAGTCTACATATAGGCAGCTTAAAACAAGTGGCATGAACATAAATCAGATGCAGTAAACAGTAGTACTCACCCTATGATTCCTCCAAATGAGCAAACTACACAGGGATGATGCAGAGAAATAGGCATTAGAAAGAGACTGTTCTCAACAGTAGGACCAGGAAAGATCAGACTGAGCCTCCTATTGACAGGTATCATGCATTTTAAGGTATAAAGCAAAACCTTCTCCAAACTCCTCTTACCATTGGTGATGCATAGCAAGTGCACGTGCACCCCCTGAGTGTGGTGGTGCACCCCCTGCAAAAAGGTGCCACCAACACTGTCACCACTCATCACCTCCCCCCCCCCACTGACACCACTGGTGGTCTGCAGGTGGTCGCTGACCACTGGTTGGTGCTCACCCCCCGCCCCCAGTTGTGTGGTTGCCTGCAGGAGCTCCCCGCTTACCGCCACCTGTGGGAGCTCGCTGTGCCCCCCAGCCTCTGGGGGCACATGGCATTCATGCTTCTTACGCATCAAAAAACACATTTCCAAAAAAATCCTGCATACAGAGTCAGGCCTCTGCCCTAGAGAAACAAATGTGACAAAAAACACTTTTATCTGAGTTTTTATGCACTTGTATTTTGGATGATGCTAAGATGCCACAGGGAGAGGTGCTACAGTATATAACGAGAGGGGCTTTTTTTGTTTTAGTCTCCAAACATTTTTAAGAGTCCTCTAAAAAAAAGTGTGTAAAATCAGATGATTAAAAAAAATGCCTACAAGATTTATGAGCATAAGTTCCTTTGGCACTTAATGCTCTCGAAAGTAAGAACTATAAAGAGCATGAAGTAGTACCGTACAAGCTTTTCCCCATGAGAAACTTTCGCAAAAGAGCTCCAAAATGATTTGAAATAACCAACATTCTACAGTCCTGGAGTTTTCTTAATCAAAGAGAGCCATTTATGCTGAATTGTTCTATAGTTTTAAATGTAGGTCATTCTTCATGCTTAGGTAGCACTTTCATTTAAGGATCCAAAGCCATTTCACAATAAAATTAAGATTTGGGGCTTCAGGGGCACCTAGTGAGATTAAGCACCAGTTCAACAATTGGATGATCAATTCCTTCAGGTCTCTGAAATTCTACCCTATCTGATTAAATCTTACAAGCAAGGAAAGTATTAACCCTGTTTTACAAATTGGCACACTGAGGCACAGGACAGTTACACACCTTACCCAAAGCCACATTATGAGTAGAGTTAGGAACAGACTCTAGGCAATCCAAATCAAAGGGCCCCATTTTTGACACGGAGAAAGGGCTAAGGTGCATGACCCTATTTGCAAGTGTGAACCTTTTTTTTGAACAAAACCCTTAAGTTACAGATCATGGAAATATCCAAAACAATGCAATATTGTTGTTCACCTTAATGCTTTCAGATGTTCCGAGAAAACACAGTATTTTTCCCCTCACCATGATGAACAAACTACTGACAATTTGAAGAACAAACTATACTTAAAAAAATAAAAATCATTTTCTTGTCAAATGAGCATTTTGTTGTCAGGGAAATGTTCTGTGAAAAAAATTCATTAAAATTCCTTTGAACTTACAACATCCTCTGAGAGATTCATCCCCAAGGAAATTCAGGCAGTGTTTCCACTGTTTCCTTTCCTTCCAAAGTTATGCTAAGGCAGGCTCAGAATTCACTGGGGCTATCCACGTAAGTGTCATTACCAGGTGCAGCAATGAGCATGTACACAATCAAATGAATCCTAAGCTGCCCTGACCACAACCCTTTTTTAGCAAGCAACAGTCCATTTTAGGGAGTGTGCAGGCACCTGCAATGGAAAGATTGTGATCATGGATTTTTTTTGCTGCTGGGGAAACAGTCCAAGATTTGTTGAGAAGCCTGTATCAGCTTGTGCAATTTAGCTCCCCAAACCAGAAAGAACAGAGAATATAAAATGTATTGTATGTCATTTTATACTTGCCTGGTAATCCAGCCACAATAGGGTTAATATGAAAGAAACAGAATTCCACTTTGGAAAGACAAAATATGACAGTTTCTCAGTTAGGGCCCAACTGACCACTTCATCACTAGTTTATGGCAGTAAAAACCCTGCTATTCATTGATATCAGTGCAGGTACACCAGCATCAAACTATTCTAAGGCACTGATGTACCCTGCCTCCAGTGCCAGCAGGTAGCAAGATACTGACCATTTTTTGGGGTATCAGGAACTCTTCCAACTTGGGTCTCCTATCTTTAACCCTCCCCTTTTATGTCTAAATCAGTAAGTGTTTAATATAAGAGTAATCCTGATTCCTGTTTGTTTTTCTACTGTTCTCCCCTGCTCCCCCTTGCCCTAGTTTTTTTTAATCAATTCCTCTTTTTCATTTGAATTCTTCCCTTCCCATTACCTATGAGACAGGGAGTTGAAAATTTTGCCCCATATGAGTTAAACTTGGAAAAAGGAAAACTCCATCAGCTACATCTTCTTTTAATTTTCTCTGGGAAGTGCAGGAAGGGGCCTAACAAAGCTGTATGCAGGCAATTGTGTTATCAAGGCACTTGGCACTACCAACTGATTCTTGATTACTATTCATTCCTCAGGAAAATAAAACACCCTTCTGTAGTAAAAGTGTAACCGGTTACTAAGATGCCTTACATATCAACAAAAGTTGCTTTTTACAAAATTGCATTGGATAAAAGAATGAGAGTGGAATGAGTCTGAGGTAACCAATTGGTCTTACTCTTTTAAATGAAAAGCAGACAGTTGAAACATGTCTTCTCCAGTCTGAAGAAAATGTTAGATATGTTACACATTTTGGATAAAGTGTAAGCAACTCCCTTAACAAAAAGAAAATACTTAATATTGTACTGTCTTCTGTGTGAATATGCCAAGAACGCAACCAATAGTCACAGGGTCTCTTCACTTAAAGGAAAAAAGCCTGTATTGCAAAGGTTTTTGAAATGATAAAAAATTGCTGGTTTGAGAGAATAATCCCTGTTTATGCTGGTAGAAGCATTCCAGGACATTAAAGGATTTGTTTGCTTGCTAATCTGCCCCAGAACCCCTAGGCCTTATCACACACAAATTGTATATATTAGTAATCTTTTACTCTTGTAGCTGCTATCAATTTGATTCCTTTCCATTTAAAGGCACAGTATACAAAGTCTGATGCAGAATAATGCTGCAGAGGAAGCATGATATCTTTCCCTTGCAGCCCTTGAGTCCGCTCACCTATCAAAACCTTTTCTAGAATTTCTCACAACAGACTATGACACTATTAGAGCAGCCCTTCCACATCAGTGTTGGGATGTTCTAGTACTGCATATCCCAGAGCCATCATTTGCATTTTATATTAATACACCTTATCTTTAATCTTCAGGGGTAGCAAAGCCCTTTTCACGCTTAGCTGACATGCAAGCTACGCACAATGATCACTTCACCCAATAGTTAAGTGAAACCACTTTCTGGAGTGATAAAGGGGATAAGCTGGAAGGTGTTTGTTTTTAACAGTGCACAGCCATGCAAGACATGATTTCTGACAGGAGAAGAATACAGTAGTTTTTTTTTCCAAAAATGTTTAGGTAGGAAGGATGATATTACACAAGGTAGATAAAACAGTGAATTTGATGTCTTTGCTCTTAGTAGCATGGTTTTCAAATGATCACAGGTGGCCAGTACCCCTTAACAGCCTGTTGGAGCAAAAACTCAATTCCAGTTTAAGGGAAAAACCCCCTTCCCACCCCCCACCCCGCCCCGCCCTCCCCTGGTTAGTCACTATCACTGGAGGACCATCATCCAAAAACAGACTATGCCTGTTCAACTTGACTGTGACTTGTATGATCCACTGAATATCATAGACTAAAGTTGCAAAAGGAAATAATTCGTATGTATTCACACACACATCCTTCATTTATTAGAACTTTGGAGTCAGTGTATTAAAATGTAGAGGGAAGAATGACAGTTTAAAATATTTTGCCCAGAAACATATAAATCCCAAGAGAAAATGCATGGCTTAGTCTTCCTAAAGAAAAGATTAATAAATGAATCAACAGAAGTTGCAGAGACAGCAGACACAAATCCAAGATTAGAATTTGGTTTCAGCTGTAACACTAAAAAGCATTATTTGTCTTCCAGATGTTAACTCTACCATTCAAAGCCAAAACCAAATAAAGTAATTGCAACTCTGCATGTCTTTCTCACCTACCCATTAGAAATAAATTATGTTCTTTATCTGAGTTTATGGATTAGAAACAATCCTTAAAAATGCTCCATTTTTATATTAATTGTGATACTTATTGTTATGCTGAATTCACATTACTTCTTTTCATATCAAGGGCGAATAAAGCTACCAACATAAAATTAACCTTCTAAAACAGGGATGTCAAAGATATGGCCTGCGGCCTATCATCTGGCCCCACAGTGCTGCCCAGGGGTCTCAAGCAGCCTCACAGGCAGCCTTCAGAGTACATCAGATGGCTCCACATGCTCCATGTGGTGCCTGTTCCAGCTGTTTTGGGATCACACTGCATGCGGCACCTGCTCCAGCATGTCCATTTCGTGCCAGATCCAGCATGTGGCCCAGTGGCCAAAGCAAGCGCCATGTGCAACATGTCCCTGTAATGGCTGCTGTGGGCACCATATGCAGTGTGGTCTCAGACTGACTTCTCCTAGGCACGAGTTGCATGCTCCAGAACACAAGCTGGGGCAGACACCACACACAGCACAGTCCCAGCATGGCTGGAGGGGGCACTGCACCTGGTGCCCATCCAGCCACTCCAGGGCTGCTTTGCATGGGTCATCTGCTCTGGCCACACAGGGACATGTGCTAGATCTGGCATGGAGTAGGTGCTGCATGTGGTCCTGGAGTGGTCAGTCTGGGACATATACCACATATGGCACCAACTCCAGTCACCATGGGACATGCGCTGGATCTGGAATGTGAGCCAGTTCCTGGGCCAGATTCAGCTTGTGACCTGGCCCCAAGCCACTCAAGGTGGTCCACACAGTTGGATGTGTTTGATACCTTTGTTCTTCACAGTATACCCAGATCTTTTCCTGCACACAGCATTTGCTGTGCATAGTTATGGAGCACAGGAATGAGTTTTAGCCGATCCAAAGATGGGTTCTTCACTGGTCATGGGCTCAGTCAGTGTAGTTCACAGCAGGTTTGGGATGTTTTAAAAATATGCCATCTGTTTATACTGTCCACAATGCTGACAGATCATCTGAGAACATCTGAAGCAAGTAGTAATCCTACCACCTTCCCCTGGTCCCATATCTGCTACAAGGAGTTTGTAGAGAAGGGTGATGGAGCAACAGGATATACTAACTACATTAGTTTTATATCCTTTTCAACAACTGGTACAAAACATGTCCCATTTCCCTCTATGCAACTTAGAGCTTTAAAATGTGAGAATTAAAGGCAAATTATAGCTGGAAAAAAGAATGTTATTTCACAGTTATGTAGAGCTTCTCATCTGAAGAGCTTAAAGCACTCCACTAAACACTGCACTAAATTCATTCTTGTAAGCTACAACACTGAAAAATGCAATACAATGATAAAAAAATTAAAAAAACAAGCAAGAGAGGAATCCATTTTAGGCTAAGATTGTATGTGTTAACTAATATAGTGATATTAGGAATTTTTAAAATTTACTGTGTTTACATAAAACATTTTAAAATGTTGTTTTAATCAGAAACCTGTCCTTCAGTCATGACACTTTGATAACAGCATTTTATAAAACTCTCCATGTTTCTGAATATAATTCATACAATATAAGCGTGCATATCTATGCATCTGTCTACCTATCTCTGAATATACGTATACATATTTAGAGATATATACAGATATAGATATAAACATACAGGAATAGAATATAACACATGACATAAGAGAAGCCCTTAAAAGCTTTAGAGAAGTTTAGTTTGATCCAAATTTGGGATATTTTTATTAAATGAGCCAAATTCTTGACTTCTGTCCATCACTGTCTGGCCCAATTTGTCTGGGAAGCTTTGATCAAGATATTCAAATATGATAACTGATTCTGAGTGCTCAATTCGAAGGGCCTGGTTTTCAGAAGTATTAAGTGCACAGATTTAGGTCCTTTTTACTTGTCTCATACTTGATCCTACACTCCTTAAAATCTGTTGTTTTCCTTTTTGTTTTCATGCAGTGCTGTTCCATCCAAGAAAGCAGTCTCTTGCTTCATGAAAGCCAAAAAACAAATATGTCTAACAGTTCTAATAAATCAAGATTGCCAACAGAGAGCAGGTTTTTCCTAACCACCTTAGTTGCAGTGCTCACTCCCCTCAGCTAAAAGTTCACTATGTGCAGGAATGTTCTCAGCAGTTCTCTTCTCCCATTACTATCATCTGCACTCCACCAGAATTGAGACTGAACCGTGTTCGATAAGAAAACACATTCCAAGCACAGCCATTCCATAAAGCTCTAGCCAAGTGATGTTTAGTAATGGACATGTTCTGCTTGATGCCTGGTTTCTGAAGCAGAAGAACCAGAGTTTGACATTCATAATAAATAAGAAACCAAGAGCAGAGATATAGAGAATGCAGAGCAGAACACTCACCTTTAAAAGATACATTTAACTACCATATTTACTCAAATCCAAGATGACTTTGAATTTTAGATGACCCCCATTAGATTCTATATATGGAAAATTATAATTTTGTTTTAATTATCCATGTATTGAACCTAATTTTTGGAGTGTCATCTTAAATATGTTCCTACCTGCTTGCTGCCACAGAGAAAGCAGTGGCAGGGGGTAAGTGGTGGGGAGGCAAGTGGCCTGCTCCAGCCTGTTGCCTTCCCAGCCCTTTGAAACCCTGCCCCTGCTCTCCCCATCTCTGTGGTGCCTGCCCCTCCACATGTCCCACCACCTGCCACCCAACCTCATCTTGGAATCCAGTAAATAATATTCTTGAATAAACTTCCTTAAAATAATCTTTATTTTATCCCTGTTGTTTGCCCCTAGTCTTTGAACTACCTATACATTTTATTCTACTCCAATTAAGGAGTCACAGGAAATTATTCAAATGCACTACCTTCTTTTTCCACAATTTAAAAAACTGTACATTGTACTTACAGTGAAAATCTGTTTTATGCATTAGGAAAAATGCAAGACTGAACTTTTTTTCAAGTGAAGTGAAAACATTTTAATATTTTGTTTATAAATATTCTCCTGGTCATTTTTAGCAAACATGCCAAAAGATACTTTTGCCATTTTGAAAGATGTTGTTATTGGAGAAAAAGGTTAAACTTTGTATTTAAACAAAATGTGCCTGAAATGCAGAAAAAAACAATTTAACATGAACAATGCCACAATTCAAACAGTAGTTAGGCCAAAGACAAACTTTGAGATATAAAGGGCAGGAGAAGCCCATATTTATCCCTACAGAATATTAAAAAATAAGCATTAGAATTACTTTGAGAGAAAGGGGGATATATTCTGTTTCATAATGGACTTTCCTTGTTCATGAAACTCGTGTTTGTTGCAAGAATTATATCATATAAAAGCAAACAATATTCTAGGCAATTAACCTACAAGAACCAAATCAATAGAATTAAGCATCACATTCCAGGTTTCATCCTACCATGCCTAGGTCAATGGTGCTAAACCTTTTTAGACTCAAGGCACCCTCAGAAAATGCCAGGACTTAATTTTCACTTGCTTTTTGACAGAAAAATAACAGAGCAATTTTATCTGTTGCAAAGAACTCAAAAAGACCACAACACATCAGGATATTTTTGACACTATGGATTCTTATTTGAAATCTCTGAGTTTAGCTTGTGAATCAGGTGTAGCTGTTTGCATACCTAACTGTGCTAATATTGAGCAGTACCCTTAAGAGAATCTCATGGCACCCCAGGGTGCTGCATCACCCTGGTTTGAGCATTAATGGTACAGGTCATGAGGTTTATATGATTTCCTGCAAGAGACTGGTGCAACTCTAAAGAACCATGTGCTGGTAAAGCAGGCTGTGGAAAATTTTGCTCTGAATTGTATTAAAGAAAATGATGACATAAAAATAATGATGTAATTCAGAGTGCCATGTCCTACCATCCCCACATTCGTTAATCAGTTGGAGTCCACAACATTTAACCCTCTACAGGAATGGTTCTCAATCTTTCTAGACACAAGGCACCCCCTTTTCAGACTCAAGGCAGTCCTCCATAGCCTTTGTGAATTGAATAATACCCCATTTCAAAAATGAATTTATTATGTTGCAGGGCTTACCTCCTTGCAGGGGGGCAGGCAGTTTGGGAGCAGTTACAGAGGGAAAGCCTGAGCCTGCCTTTATCTGCTTATCACCTCAGACTTTATCTCTTCACACTTCTTGGGGCACCCTTCAAAGAATCTCTCTGCACACCAGTGTGCCCCGGCACCTGGTTGAGAATCACTGCTCTATAGGATCAGGACATCATGCAAATTCAAGCCTTTTTCAGGCACTGTTTTGCAACAGTATTTTCCAAAGCAGTTTCAAAATGGTTTGAAATTTTGTTTTGTTGCAGATGAACTCTTGATTCTGATGAGAAGGCTCTGAATTGTTATTTGATGATAACTCTGGACTGTGTCTGTCATAAGAAACTAAGTTTGTGCTATCATACATTATTTAAATCTCAGATTATCCACTATTAGGATGAAGAAAGCTTCCAATTGGCATAGAATCATCTGAATTTCCCAAAACTTGTATTTGATAGCAATGTATTGTTTATTAATTTTATACATATGCCACGAATTGAAAGAAAATCAAGTTAAAAATCAATCTGAAACTGCTTTGTGTATTCCAAAAATGCAGCAATAAGGGAAACCTTTTCATATTTAACATTCAATAAATCAAACAGGAGATCTGGCATAACAAGGGAAGCAAGCTGTAGCTAAAAAAAAGAAATCTAGAATACAATTTTTCAAAGCAGAAAGGACAACCAGGCACCAGAATCCCTCTCCATTTCTAATGTCCAACACTCCCAAATCTGCAGCCTCCCTATCATACAGGGAGGTTTCACTGATGGCAACAGGACTCTCACTTACAGAACTGGCTGCAAGTCTCACCTCCCTTTCTCTGTCAGTGATTCTCAATCAGGAAGCCACATCATTCTGCGGTGCCCTGAGATCTTGTCAAGCATGCCATGGGGTGCCACAGAATGTTAACCCTTTTAGGAGTGCAAACGTAATTCACAAGATAAACCCAGAGATTTCAAATGGGAATCCATCATGTTAAAAAAATACTCTGCTCTGTTGTGTGGTCTTTCTGAGTTCTTTGCAACAGAAGAGTCACTCTGTTATTGAGCGAAAACTAAGGTGACATTTTCCAGGGTGTTCCTAGAGTTTAACAAGGGGTGCTTTGAGTCTAAATAGGTTGAGAAGCACTACTCTAGGTTTCCATACTGATGCCTTTTACTATGGTATCAAAGCATGTCCCAAACAACAATAATTACTTATTTCTCCTCGAGACCAGCATGTAGAGTATCTGTAAAGGCAATCACATTTGTCAACAGTGTTTGTTTACAATGTTAAGGATTAAGGACCCCTCCCCCAACAGGGGGTACCAGCAGTGTCAGTACTGTTAGGTTTGCAAACATGATTGACAAGATAAACCCAGAGATTTCCAACAGAAATCCATAGTGTTAAATGCATGCTGACCTGTTGTGGTCCATCTGTGTTCTATGCAACAGAAAAATTGCTCTAGTATTTTGTAAAGTAAAAAATATGAGCAAAACAAGACCTAGCATTTTCAGAGGGGTGCACTGAATCCAAAAAGGCTGAAAACCACTGCTTTAAAGGAATAACGTCAACTAGAAGTACAGCCATTTTATTAAAAAAAAAAAAAAAAGGTAAAAATAACTGCAGGTAATACACCTGGCTCAGGGTCCCTCTTCCACATTTTCCACTATACTATTTCTTTAATGTTTTTCTCTCTCACCTGGTGCTATGTGAAAGACCCTTGCAAACAACATAGAAAGAGTGAAACTGCCTATACACTAAGTACTATGAAACGCAAAGTAAACAATTCTGCCCCCAATAATCTCTTGGTTATAGCAATCTGAAATGTTCCTTGTAGCAAGAGTAAATTATAAAAAAAATCAGAGAAATGTTTGATATTTAAAGCGAGGATCTCCCATTCAAGGCTGTATTTAGTAAGAGTGGAACTGAGAAAACAGTAAAATCTAGATTAGAAAGAGATAAAACTTTTGCATAAACACATCTGTAATTACCATAGGAAGCTGATGTCTTCACAGCCAACAATAACAAAATTAAAAAATAAAACAACAGATGATAACACCTGAAATGATTTTACCTGATTATATCAACAGGTAACAGCACAATTTAGCTAATGTTTCAACCCTTTCCATTTCACTGGAAAAAAACACATTAGGAAAGTGTGCAATTACTAACTAAAACTAAATCATATGACTTTTTAAATTTATCATTGATTATGATTATTCTGCCTCTGTAGCATCATATCTGGTATATAATATCTTTTCTTTCCATAGCCAGGGGAAAAAAATCTTCAACTAGTGCTGCTTGGTCAGTTTTTGCAACTCGATGCGAGAATACATGTCTAAGAAGAAATCCAAAGTGGTTTTAATGTCTAAGAAGGAATGCAAAGTGGTTTCAATAATCAAAATAGAGACGAAATAATTTTTAAATCTGTATCTGTCTCCACAATATTTGTGGTCAATTACAACAGATAACCTTATTCATTACATTTTCTTACGAATTTCCAAAGCTATTTTTTAGTGGTAAAGTTTAAATGCATATTCTTTGATGATTTAATCTTTTGCTACATATCAAGAAATAATGACTCTCTCTCTAAAGCTTCTTTTACATCTTATTTTACAATATCTCCTCTATAGATAAAAAGAGTATTTGGTAAGATAAATAATCCTGTGTATGAAAAAACAACAAATATAAGAAAATGCATTGATTCATAAAGTACCTTTTGCCTAATCAACAAGATACTATATTCATTCTTCAACTACAAATGAATTCACATATTCCTAGAATTGATTATAAAGTAACCAAGAATTAAAAGTAATCCTTTTTCCCCAGTCTTCATTAAAGACCTAATGCTGTGCTTCTAAAATCTGTCCCTATAATTTCTATTTTGATCTTATAATGTTTGTATAGGAGGTACCTGAGACTGAAGTTAAACCATGCACTGTAATCAATCAAGACACCTTAACTTTTTCTCGGAACGCTTGGATGTCTGGCAGGCCTGTTTGGCAACTTTTTGAGGTGTCATAAATCAAAAGATTTCAGTATAATTTTCAGCATGTATTCATGCCACTCCCAAGCTCTGTGCCTTTCTTGTCAGCAATGTGATGTTCCTTGGCATGAAATTGACATCCAGACACACAAACATTGAGAATGTAGGGACACTTGTTACTACTGCAAAACTCATCCAGAAGATTAAGGGTCAGCCTAAAAATTAGGAACGTTGTCATTCTTTTTTCTTCTGACAGCATTTCTTTTTAGACAAAGCTAGTGCAAAGAGCAGTCTGAATTACAGCAATTCCAATTATGCTATTTTATTGTAAAGTTACCAGTATATACTTAGCTCATACAATACCCAGTCACCACAAATAATTATTATGAAGCTTTTGCCTTAGAGTTCATTGAATTCACAATAAGAAATTCTTTGGCACACAAGAACTTTACAAAGATGTACATAATGGGTCCACGCATATATGTATTCACTTCTCAGAGTGCATGCAGTCCACTCTCCTGGTGATAGTTTGAATAAAACTGTATAAGTGAATCAGGAATTCTAGGCCTCACAATAGTCAATGCTTGCTGAAAATGTTTTCTCATAATACATTTCGCCTGCATATCTTCCTGAAGAGCTAGGAGGGCTGCTTCTCTACAGACTGCCGTTATCTGCAAATAAAGACAAAAAAATAATTTATATATAATCAGTTCTAAGTTACGTCGTCACTAAAGAACATGTGTGTATGCCAACAGCCTGATTTCCTGCGTAAGCTTAGTAACTCCCTTTCTTTTGAAATTAGTGGGACTTATAGGTGCTCAAAACTTCTAAAAATGAGCCTGTTGATTAAACTTTAGATTCAACAACACTGCACTTTATTTAAAGTATTACAATTACTTTTGGTTGTCATGCTAGCCTTGTGTTTTTCAACTCTCTGCAACAGTTGAGACATGAAAATTCCAATATGTAGGCACAACCAATCTGACAAATATCTCTGTCCCTAAAACACAAGAACAGATAGTCCCAGGTCTTGTGACTGCTTTCCACCTTAAATCCTATGCTGGGAGAGAAAAAACAATTAATTCAAAGAGGAAAGCTAGGAGGAGAGGGGTGTGTAGAAAGGGAAGAGGGTTAAGGTCTCATACCCTGAAATGTGTTTTTAAGCTCTCTGGACTTCAGACAGCGGAAACAGACTGATGCCAGTGTCATTCTAAAGACATTACTGTGGTGAAAAGAGCTTGTGGAATGAAAAGAGATATTGTGATTTCCAGTGCAACAGGGAAAACAGTGATTGATATTGACTGCTCCCTTATATCTGTAAATGAAAGAGCCAGCTGAAACACATTTGTCCAGCCATTCAGCATATTTTCTCTGTTTGTTCACTTACTGAAAAGAGTTCCACTGCTTATGCTGTGCTAATGGTTGCCAAAGCCATTTAGTAGTTTTTTAGAGGATTTAGCAGCATGTTTAGGAAGCTTTCACAAGAAAACATGCATGGATTTAGATGGCTTTGTCAAGTTACAACAATATTACTATTAGTTTTGTGCTGCTCTAATGAGCAGGGAAACGAAACACTGCTGTTACGCATTTTAATGTATTTCAGTACCTCAAAGACAATAAACTGTGAAAGGATTGCTGAGATTTGGTGTACCAACTCCTTATGGTCATAAGTATTACCTAATTCTAGAAGCTAATGAAAGTATCTTTGAAGCTCAGGCTCATTTCATCTCATGTACATCGTATACAGTATGCTTTTTCATGGTACTAAGTGGAAAAACTCATTTGTACACACTGATCACTTGTTTTCCAATGCTGTTTCACGTTTGCCATAAAAAAACCTGAGAAAATAGTTTTTTATTAGTAAGTTCTACCTAAACAACCTATTAATTATCTGGAACATCAGGGCTACTGAAACAGCGTATCACTGGAACACCAGTAATCCAGTGGCTAATAGACTGTATATTTTTACTGTTAAGAAAAACAGTGGAGTGAGGAGGGGCACCAGTCTGGTAGATGTAATGAGACTTCAGAGAAGAGGAAGCAAAAGCTACTACTACCCTTATCTTCTCTGTTTCACTCATACAGAAATACACTTTAGAAGAATTGGCCCATCTGCAAATGCTTTTAATGGTTTTTATGTTGCCTGTATGTTCTTGCCAAGAATATCAGAAACAGTAACCATAATTAACCTCTGAAAGCCATCCTTTGTTTCTAGTTTTGTTCTTGGGAACAGACTCAGAAGGCTCCACTAAACTGGAAATTACCAAATACAAACAAATACCAGTAAAATGATACACCCAATTTAATTTTCTGGTGTATTTGAGAGATGTGTAAATTATTCCACTGAAATAATTTGATGAAGTTTGCCTCTTTTCTTGGTTGCAGTCAAAACCTGACCTTTTTACTACTCAAAATTAAAATACTCTAATATGCTAATACTGTACTTTATTTCTTGCTCCCTGTTTATCAATGTTCAATTAGTCACTAGTTACATGGCATAGTTTCCCATTTAACTGCTGACTGACAATATCAGGTTTCTGAAGTGGAAGCTTAGGAAAGGAAACGGGGAAAAATTCTGAGTATTTACGTATACAAACAGATTTTCCCTCAGCCCACAAGTGTTTTGGTTAGTTATATTTGTAGAGAATTGTAGACATTCTAGTTACATTTGTAGAAAATGGCCACAAAAGATACCTGACCAGAGGGAACTGAAATTAATTTGGGACTAAACTAGTTCGGCACTACTGTGCTTGTATTTTTGGCCCAATTTTATTGTTTAGACAGATATGTTTATATCATTTCACAGCAGTTGTTTCATTGGAGATTCAGTATTAGATTTTTAAAATGTAATTTTGCCTAAAAATCAGGCCAGATACATAGTTTAGAGTGGCAACATGAAAAGAAAAAGGGACAGAAAATCCCATCATAGACCGGGAAATGAGTAGTTCTTTAACAGGCCTTTTATCCGTGCTTTGTGGAAACAACTTGACTACATTTGGGGAGCTGCTGGGAGATTCCTGAGTGGGAAAGTAAGTATTTCTCCCTACCTGAAAGAAATACCAGCACAACATTGTGGAAATCAATGTACTCAGGATGTGGGGAAATCAATGTTTTCCCCACATCCACCTTGTAAAATCTGGCCCACAAAAGCATTCATTATTTTATTGCATTTCTTTCCCATGGCTCTTCTTCTACCACTTCCCATTTTGACATCAGCGATCCTTTTCTGCTGAGCAGCAACATAATCCTGGGGTCCTGCAAGTCAGCTTCTAGGGGGGGAGAAAGCTGCTGACAGAAGCAGGTTACATCCCAAGTGTATCTTTTACAGTTTTCATAGACACATCAGGCGTGAAGCATAGTTGGTCAAACAGCAGGCAAAATGATTCCTTCCATCATGAATTTCAGCCCATTACTAATAGCTGGTTCCCAGACAGCCACTTTGTACCAAGAAATATAATTGGAGACTAAATCTAAAAAAAAAACCCTTCCTGCTGCTTATACAGTTGTATCACCACCCAGAACCTTGCATAGGCAAAACTAAAAATCAACACATACGTTTCTTATTAGATTTAAAAACCTACTTACACACCAAGAAAAAGAACCTGGAATAGCATGTTTATCTACATCACTCATGAAAGCCTAGCACAATAATATGAAATAACTGGATCCATTACAATGGACATGAAGTTGCTTATGCAGAAGCCATTCCTTGCCAATTTTAGGATTCTTCAGAAATGGCGAAAATGATGCCAGAAGAAAAACAGATACTAAGGTTGAATGAGGCTGGGAGCATATGTTCAAATGATCTGGGAGAGTTCTCCTGGGTTTGTTCTCCTGGTTGAAAAATGTGCACAGAGATGGCTGAACAGGCATTTGAATACTGAGTCCCTGAAGAGTAGTGAGCTTAATGCAGACCTAAGGGCCCCTGTGCACATATCTCAGCATGCTCTGCAGGCTCCCAAGGCCACCTGGCAGCAGTGCACAGACTGCTGAGTCAACCTGCATCTCCCTGAAGGATAATGTGGAATTGTGAAGGGGGTGTGTTCTGCTCTGGAACAGCAGAGTTCAGTGACAGGCATGCTGTCCCCCTGGAGAGAGCAGGGGGTGGAGGAGCAAAGCATCTTGGGTTGCTGGAGCACTATCCTGTGGCTTCTCTTAGAAGAGAACATATATAAACATTCAGTCTCCCAGGAGAAACTCTCCTCACAGAGAGTTAACCTTGGTTGTTCCTAGGTTATTTTTTTCCAGGAATGGACTCTGGGACAAAATTCCTGAACATCTGTACACTTGTGGTTTCTCCTGGGAAAGAAGTGACTCTCCCAGGAGAAATTCAAAATCTGTATGTGATCTAAGTCTAAGCTAGTTTTTAGAAAAATCCTGAGATGAACCTGAGATATGGGTCATTACTCATTAAAGTCCACTGAGTCAAAAAATTACACATACACTATCCCAAAGCAACACTCTGCTATCTAACTCTCATCCCAAAGAATAATAACTTACAAAATCTTCCTAGAGATGGATGCAAATTATCAGTTATTTTCATATGAAGCTTTATTATCCACAGAAAATTACTGATTTCACTTAAGAGTATTGCCTGAAGCCTATGGTCAGGATTTTTGTGGAAGACAGAAATTTGGGCTTGAGTTCGGAAGTAATTAAATGTTGCATTTGTTTCCTATTAATGTTAAAGTCTTCCTAAGTTAAACTACTTGAACTAGGCTTTCAGATACAGAAATGGCAGATAGAGCCATTGACAGAAAGTTCATTTATACACAGAAAAAGAGAAGTTCATACCTTTCTTGTTCACTCTTTCAGTGATCCTCAAAGGAAGGAAAAAGAAGATAATGGGCACGTCTACATGACACATTAACTGTGGAGCTGACTAATTAGCTCCACAATCATCTCAACATCTACACATGGTCCTGTTAGGCCACAGCAAACTAATAAATGGTGCCATAGGCATTATTTAGTGCTCTGCAACACGCGTGTAGACACTGATGGGGCTGGTTGGGGCATAAGGGTGCTTTAGTGTGGGGGCTATCTGCTGGCTAGCCCCACAGTGAAGCACCTTCTTGCCCCAGCCAGCCCCTCTGCAGCACACTGAGCTGGGTAGGAGCAGCCCTGGGCTGGCAGGCTGACCCCTCAGACCTCCTGTCAGCCAGGGCTGCCCTGATGGAGCTCAACGTGCTGTGGTCCCCCGCACACATATAAACATGGTGCCCAGGAGCAAAAAACTTCAGTGCGAACTGTACTAGAGTTTATTCAACTGCATTAATAGCACATGTAGACACACGCAATGTGAGCCAGAACAGGACTTTCCCTTTTCTGTGACATCATGACCAGCCAATAAATGTACTGACTGGAAATGCAAACAGACTTCCAGGGGACCACAAAAGAACAGAGGTTCTTGAATCTCCTATTGTTGTTTAAAACTAGGAGCTATTACCTGCATCTTTGTATCGTTTTATGGAAATTAACTTAAATATGTTCCTCAAGGACACAAAAGGATTCGACTGGAAAGTGACAAGTAATCTTAAATAACTTTAGGCCAAAGAACATGCATTTGAAATACTGTGCCAATTTTTCAGGGGGAAAAAAATCATCTGGCCTATTTCCCACTATCTATAGTATATGAAAGGCATTCCTTAACTTTCTGAGGAAAAGGAATTAGGTAGATTTCTGCCAAACTCTTAGTCATCCTACCCTGAATCTTACCAAATGGAGACAGAAACCAGATCATTTCTCATAATGATTTACAGATTTATAAAGCCAGATGGGCCCATCACGATCATCTCATTTTACCTCAAATTTAACCAGGATTCAAAGGCTTCTTGCTTGGATTTTACCACTACCCACCAATGTACTGGCTCATGAATTGACAGCTGAATGCAAGTGCTCTATGTAGCCACATATATTTCCAGGCTAAATCTAATTATAAATGAATATTGTTAAAGAAAATAGCCATCTAGATCTTGGGTTTCACAAAGCTTCTTAATCATATTCAGGTATATAACCAAGCAGTGGTCATTTTTGCATTGGCAATAAGACGCTGGGTAGGTTTTTCTCTTTCAGTTTTCAAATATTCTTTTTGTCACAGAGACATCAAATATAGGCATGCAGCAAAGTTAGAAAATAACCAAGTGGTATGGAACGGTAATCCAGTGACATCACACTATCCCCAACCTACTGAAAATAACAATTTAATGTATGCAAGTGCAAGTATATATTCTTTCAACAGCAACAAGATCAGAGAAAAGCAATAAATGGATTACATAAGACAATTGAAGTCTTGGGAGGTGAAATAGTTTCCCGTGATGTGAAATGTCTTGACCACTGAACCTTAGGAAATCCAATTATCTGATCTTTAAGTACAAAAAAGGAAAAGAGCCAAGTGTCTTGGATTTCTATATGCTCTGAAGAATAATATTATTCCGTCATCTGAAAGGTTAAATTGTGACTGAAGTTTATTTAGTTTTGATTTCAGCATGATACACAGATTGGCAGTACTGACTGGTAATATAATAATTAACATATTTATGAAAGTCAGAAGCAACAAAGTGATTAATCGAACACCAACAGAACAGGCAACATATAATTAAGTAATAACAGAAGAGGTATACAGGACATAGTCTGGGGATTAACAGCCCTGGGGTAGCTGAATGCTGTTAATCCCATTTGAGCCATATTTAAACTCACAGTTTTTTTTTTTATTAGTGCTCTAATAAAATAAAATTAAAGCAAATATTTAAACATGATACTAATTCTTTTTCTAAATGGAATGATAAAGAATGTTCTATAAATTATTCTGTGTTTGATTCACCTTTTAGCATGAAATTATTTTCTAACTTTATTAATAAGACATGTTCAACAAAGGCAAGATGCTAACAAAGGATTTGAAATGGGGCATAGTGGGAAGTAACATGCTTTTTTAACAACTTGGTTCAGTAATAAAAAAAATCAGCAGGTAACTACAAAACAAACAAACCACCACAACAAAAAACAAAAATAACAATTTAGAATTTTTATTATACGAACTGAAGTCATGCAATGACTCCAGAAGAGAAAAACTGTAGCTTGCCACCTGAATGGAAACACAACACATTGATCTGTAACTGGTAGGGCCACACAGAAGCTCACAGTCATGTTATAAATCTGATGGATAAAAGAGAGAGATCTAACACTAAGAAAACAATAAAAATGCCCAGCACTGGTGACTGTTTCCTGAATAAACAGCATGCAGGATAACCCATCTCTGCTAGACCAATGGTTACACTGGCTGATTCAACTTGGCTGACTCTCATCTATTTTGGCATTAAGCACCAGCTCTTTCCAGTGGGCTGTAACTCCTTTTCAACTTCTTTGTATTTAAAGTGCTCTAAACGGCTTTAAAGAATCCTAAAAAGAAATGAGCTTCTGTGTTAAAGTCTTAGGTATTTTCAAGAAAGTGGTTTTGTTAACATACCGTCTGTTGGAAACACCTGTGAATATCAAATTTAATTGGGCTGCAGCTGGTGCTGATTGTATGTGGACTAACTGGCAGACTGATTGGCTGGCTCTACATTGTGTTTCATTTTCCTATTCCCTTCCTTTTTAGCTTGTCCCTCCATCTCACCCCTCCTCCCAAGCAGATGTTGTAAGGGATTGTATGTGAAAGGGATTTGAAACATAAAACAGAATGGTATCCCGTGGTTTGTGAATAGTGCAAACTGCAGTGCTTCTTGGATGAAGGCTACCTGGAAGGTTGTGTTCATGTGGTGTGTGCCTGCCAGACACCCTACAAGAAAGATTATGTATGGGACTGGAGAGCCAACTTTCCCACTCAGTGTTCAAGAAAGTGAAAAGGCTTATAAATAGCATTTTAAAAAGGCATGAATAACTCAAGGGCCTAAGTCTGAGGGCCACGATGTCTGTTTTTATTTAAGCAAACTCCTATCAAAATCAGACTGCCTGATTCTCTTCTCTTTTATGCTTACATAGGCCAGAAGTAATTCCACTGAAGTCAACAGCGGTACCCCAGGTAACATCAGAGTAAACGATAAGAAACTCAGACAGAATAAGGGATTCAGAATGTGGCTCCATGAATAGAAGCCTCTTAAAAATTAGAATCTGGATCAGCGGATTGACTACAAGCACAAAAGATAAAAGTATGTATATAGAGAGTGGCCTAAAACTGACATAGGCAGTCAGTTGAGTGAGAAGCCTGAAATACCTAAGTATCCTTCAGTATGAGTTTTGTGGCAGAAAAATGCGTTACGAAGTTTATCAAGACAACTTAAGATACCAAGACAACTTAATTTTCCTTAAAATCAGGTGGAATCACAGTGTTTCTAAGTAGTTAGAATTGGCAGTTTGAATATGTGTTTAAAAATTGACTGCTGGTATCTTAATTCTAATTATTCTAATTTGTCTGCAAATGTAATAAGACTTTTTACAGTGATGATATCTAATGGCTGTTTTCTTTTCTTGGATTATCAGCCTACTGTAATATTTTCCAAAAAAGGAAATTCCAAAAACTATGGAATAACTGACAATCCTGAGAACTGCTTTTACTGATATGAAAACAGAAATGTCATCTAGAAAACACTCCAAATCCTTTTTCTTATGGAAGCTTTAGTCTGTTCATGATGCTGAATTCAGTGATGTGCTTCATTTTAAGAGGTTATACTTTTTTGGTTATTTTTTTCAAGAAAAGAATGTTTTACAAATGCAACGAGTAAATAAAATATACCAGATTTACTTGAATCCAAGACGACATGCCCCTGCCCAACCACCCCAGTCAACTTGGGGAAGAAAGCCTTACATTTGCATACAAGGAAAACACATTAAATACACTATCTTTGATCTGCTACTAAAAACAGCATGTGCTCAGTAATGGAAAACAAATATGATTAAATACAGCCAGCACTGAGCATGACTATAAAACCCTGGACAAACTTATTGATGGGAACCTACCACAAAGAAAAATTAATGCAATCTATCTGAATAATACGTATAGTAGTGCCCATTAAACACAGTCTCATTAAGACCTGACTCTTTTTCAAGTCATGGTGAGCCACTATATTGCATACATTTCGACTTCCTCTTCACTCCTACATTATTTGTCATTTGGAATGATTTCAGTTTCTTCCCCTGTCTTAAATGTCTGGCAAATATCACCAAACAGGGCCCCAAACAGTTCACCCAAAATCTCTCTGTTGGCTCCTCTCTCAGCCTGTAGTATATGATTAGTGTGGCTCAGCCCCACTCCTCCACAAGGCTAAGCTGGACCAGGATGCCCTAATGCCTCATCTATGTATGCATTTTTGGAGGATCCCTGGACTCATGACAAGAACACCTGGTTCCAGTCATGAGTGGAGGACTAATTAGCACATGGATCCTTTGTTGGGGAATATCTGGAGTAAATCTCACATGTACTAAGCAGGGCTGAGCTTTGGGGTCATCATGGCTTGAAATGCTGTTGACTCTGGTGAAGTCCAACCCAATGAACTATATAGTAAATAATGAGCCTTTTGGCTTTGAACTAATATCACAGCATAGTTTCTCTATATATAATTAGGTGCCACTTAAAAGTACACTTATGGATAGCGTGACCATATATCCTGGGCAAACTAGGACATTCATAGCTTCTGTAGTCCGGTCCTGGCCAGTTGGTGAAAAGTCCAAGAGCAGTCCGGCAGTGATGTGGAGCAGCATGGTCAAGGTCAGCTTTTCAAATATGCTCCTCACTTCTGTGTACCCTAGGAGACCATAGTCTCCTAGGGTAAGGAGTAAGGTGGGGGTGGGGCTGTGGGTGGAAGAAATTAGTGGAGGCAGAGGGCTAAGGGGCTACTTGGCACCCCAGATTTATTTTCCTTGATGTAGCAGTGGCAGGGGAACAAATTCAAGGCAAATCTCCAATAATTAGATTCTATACCTGGAAAATTATAACAAATTTATAAATTTTCCATATATAGAATCTAATTATTGGAGGCTTATCTTATAATCAAGGTCATCTTATATTCAAGTAAATATGGTACTCCCTTTGCATTATATTGTACTTTCTATACAGAATCTTTGTATTGATTCATCAGATTCTTACACTGTTTCCATTGTTTTAACCTCTGAGTCAGTGAATGCCTGCATGCTAAACAACGGCAACTATATATTTAGTGAACCTGTAATACTTATTTTTTAGTACTTTAACTCACAAGAGTGATGTAGGATTAACAGATAAAGGATTCTGTATTACTGAGAAACTGTATGAAAGAGGACCACTCTTGTAGTTCAAACAGAAAGTTCTCCCTGGGTTTTAAATTATTTTATATTTTTAGAATGTCATTAATTTCATTCAAGTAAAAATGCCTACTCAATGCATAGTTGAGTAGGCATCACCATTGTGATCTTGAGATGTGCGAACTTTCTGTTCATGTATACACATCATTCTATAATAATATTTTAATAAAATATTATCTATATAAAATAGGATAAAACTTTCTATTTTGCTGGTAAAAACAAAAAGGTTCAAAAAAAGCCACGACACAGAATACTCATTTTTTAAAAACCGGCTTGTAAGGAAGAGTAAACCTTACAATTCATTATTTAGGAAGACTTCCTGATATCATAAGAGGACGGCTCACAATGCAATTTATGTATATTCTCTATGATCCAAAAGATTGTCCAACCAGTTTCTGTTAGCCAGACACAGGTTCTGACAGAGTTTATTATAAAAGCAAACTGAAGAAACTTAATAACATAAGTACATGAGAAATGCCATACTGGCTCAAAGTCAATGGTCCATCGAGCCTATTATCCTGTCTCCAATAGTGGCAAAAGTAGATGCTTTTAGCATGGAAATGGATAGATGTAAAGTGACCTATCTCCTCTTCATTACCCTCCCTGGCATTCACAGGTATTGATTTAGAGATGCCAGAGGAAACATCTGCAACTGTTCTGTTCAATAGTTATTAATATACCTATCATTCATGAATCTATCTAGTCCCTTTTTTGAACCTGGCTCTATCTGCCTCCACCACCTCTCGTGGCAATAAATTCCACAAGTTAACTACATATTGCATAAAAAGTACTTCCTCTTGTTAGTTTTAAACCCATCACCTAGTAATTTCAGAACATGCCCCTTGTTCTATTCTTCTGGGACTTGGTAAATAACAGTTTTGTTCACTTGGTCCACACCCTTCATAATTTTATAGACCTCTCTCTCATAAACCTCCTTTAGCCTTCTCCTTCCCAAGCTAGGGTCCTAGCCCTTTTAGTCTCTTCTGGTATGCAACAGCTCCATACCCCTGATCATTCTGGTTGCTCTTCTCTGTACCTTTTCCAATTCTAACTAAACTATTTTAGAGATATGGAGACCAAAACTGCATGCAGTATTCTAGATGTGGGAGCACCACAGATTTGTAAAATGGTATGATGACATTCTCCATTTTGTTTTCAATTCCCTTTTTAATGATGCCCAACATTTTATTGTCTTTTTTGGTTTTTGCTGCACATTGAGCTGATGCTTTTAAAGAACTATCCACGATGACTTCAAAGTCTCTTTTCTGAGTTGTAACAGATAGTTCAGAATCCAACACTGTGCATATATAGTGGAGGTTTTTCTCTATGTGCATTACCTTGCACTTGTTTACAGTGAAGTTTATCTGCCATTTTTTTTGGCCTTTGCATAATTGAACTAATATCCCTACAGATATTTTCAATAAAATTGGCACAGAACAGAAAAAACTTTAATTATGGCTGTTGGGCATGAAAGAGCAGATAAAATAAAATCCCAGAATAGAAAACAAGGTGCCCTGCTTGAGGAAGATATCCCGAAGCATAAATGTCAAAGCCATTACAACTAGCTTGTTTGTTTGTCTATATAAAACAGTGGTTTTCAAACTTCTTAAAGTAATAGAGTCCTTTCATATAATTTCTTCTGCCACAGAATCCCTACCCTTAGCTCTGCGGGCCATGTGAGCTGATGTGGAGATAGGCGAGCCAGCATGGCAATGGTGGCACACCATCTGCCAGCCTGCTCTGCCATTACCCCAAATCTCTTTGCAGAACCCCTGATGACCTATCACAGAAGCCCAGGGCACCACAGAACACAGTTTGAAAAAAACCTGATCTAGATGGTATGTATGTTTGAGATAAGATCTTAGCATGCTTCAAAGGATCTTTCAAGCTAATCACACCTTCTAGACATACGGTCTAACAAGGATAGTGCGACCTGCAGTTCCATGCCTGTGGTGGTCTCATTTCACTCTCAAGTCATGGCAGTGATGTGGCAGGTCCAGACTGCACAATACAGGGCTCCAAACAGGCTGGCTTGTGTACTGGACACTGGATAACCATGGAAGCTGGGTAAATTAGCCCACGTGGAGCTAGACTCATACCTGTATGCATCATGGTGCAGCGAAGACACAAAAGCCGGAAGGCTACAACTGTCACAGTGTCACTCTTAACTGGGGAAACTATGCTTCAGACGTACCACTTTAATATTACATCTTTCTAAGCATTCTAGCACATTTAAACAGACAAAGGAAATTTTGAATGTGGTTGGAAGCTTTACTTTTTCAGTCTTTAAAAAATTACTAGACAGGGTATCTTTCCAAGCAATATATTAAACATGTAAAATCCAATGTAACATTTGTAACTACAAGTCCAAAATGCAGCTTATTTTCCAAAACTAAGTTGATATGGATCCCATCACTCTGGCAGAGACATGTCATAGCTGCGCCTTTCACAAAAGAATTCTGTAACAAAACGAGTTTTTACATGCTGGGACAAAATATTTTTAAACAGCTTTCTCTGCCAACTTCGAGTTTCAGCTATATTTGTGAAACTTAAAAAAAAAAACCATACATGTTTCCATATATGATTAAGCTACATTTCTAGTTACCTTGAAAATGATTTAATTTTTGCAAGGAGAAAGTGTAGCTTGTTTTCTTAGGAAAAAAAAAAAAAAGAGAGAGAAAGACTATGAACATATATGGACATAAAAATGCACATTTTAATTAAATACAATTAACATCCCAGAGTGTTCTCACTTACAGCACAGTGTTACTCCTGAGGATGTGTGCAGGGAGCCAACATTAGTTTGCTGAATGCCCCCAGCAAGATGGATTGAATTATGCAATTACATTTTTTCCAAGACTTGGGTTGTGTACAGAAGTTTAGGCAACTTGTCGGGGAGGCACTTTAACTATGGCGCTTTACACAAAGTACCATGATTTAGAGCTCCCATTGAACCTAACATGTGTTTCCGTGTTGGATGAGGGGGAGGGCTCAGAGCCTGTCTAAGGTAGGGGCACTCCAGCAGCCTCCCAAGAGGCTGCTGAACTCCCCCTATCCCCAACCTACCCTGCCGCCAGCTGGCACCTGTCAGAGGCAGCTGGGGGAGAGGGGAGGGAGCTCCCTGATCCATGGCCCACCCCAACCACCCCTTCTGGGGTTTTAGGGCAGAGGCTGGGCCTGCATGGTGGGGTGGGGATGCTCCCTTCCCCCTGCCATTGTCAAGAGCCTTGTACAGCAGAAGGAACAGTGCCCATCTGCCACACAAGCTCCCACCAAGGCCAATGAGAGCACCAGCCCAGCCCTAGACAGCCGCATGGGATGTGGGTGGAATCACCCAAAATTAACTCTTTCAAGGAACCTATACACTGGTTCCCTAAGGCACTCTGCATTAGAGCACCCCTGTCTAATACTACATCAGACAATGGTTAAATTTTTGCATGATCAGCCATTTTAAAAGTGTGCTGCAGTCATGAACATTTTTTGTGTTACAGCACTTTCAGTGGCCTCATTGCATGTAAAATGCAACTTACGTACACACCCTTGGAGGACGTCATTAGCTGTAGGCAATGCTATCATAGAGCTCTATCTTGAAAAAAACTAGCCTTTGCAGCTGCTGCCTTATGAAAGACATTACAGTGTAGGCATTAAGCAGCTGCTTAAAGCTGCTGTCTTCTCAGTAGCATGTCTTCCTTTACATGACATCAGGTGATATAGTGAGAAGATACCATATCTAGCGTGGGAAGACAGGATATTCTACAGCTTCCGGATATCTAATCAGTTGGGCCTCAATTCTCCCTGTTTGATAACTCTTTTTTAGGAGAAGAAACAATAGTCTTTTTGGCTCCTATCAAAATAAAGTCTGCGTTTCCCTGTTTTGATGAAAAGCACTCCATTCCTAAATTCTTCATGAGAGGAAAAGAAACCCTTTTTTACTGGGTAGGAAACATCTTTGTTTAGACATTAGGGCTGGAAGGGACCTCGGAAGATAATTGAGTCCAGCCCCCTGCCCCAGGGGCAGGAAGTCAGCTAGGATCAAGGGATCCCATAAACGTCTAAATGTCTCTGAAAGGAGTCCAGAATAGGAGCTTGCACCACCTCTGGAGGCAGTCTGTTCCAGACCTTGGGGGCTCGGACAGTAAATAAGTTCTTCCTTATGTCCAGCCTGAAACAGCCTTGGAGGCGTTTATGACCGTTTGATCTTGTCATCCCTTGGGGTGCTCTGGTGAACAGACGTTCCCTCAGATCCTGATGCACACCCCTTACATACTTATAGACCGCCACCAGGTCCGCCCTGAGCCTGCGCTTTTCCAGGCTGAAGAGTCCCATGGCTCTCAGCCTCTTATCATAAGGCCTGTTTTCCTTCCCTCTGATCATGCCCGTGGCTCTCCTCTGGACTCTCTCAAGCTTCTCCACATCCTTTTTGAATTGTGGAGCCCAAGACCATGGATCAATGTTCTTCACTGCCTCTGAATCACACAGACCATTATAATGCTTCTAATGGTCTGAATTTCTATGTGGTTCCAGCCAGTAAAAAGAAGACAGGAAAATCTGTAGATAACCAAACTCTCTTCTTCTACTTGACCACCTAGATAGCTTCCAGAAGGCAGAGGTTTTTATTCAGTTTTGATCTACTGAGGTGAGCTATTTTTTGGAATAGGGACCATGGCTGCCTGCCATCTTGGCTATTCAGAAAGCCATAAGACAAATAACACAAGCAAACTTTTATATAGAGAGTTTTAAATAAGGAGAAAAACACGATAGGGACATCACCCAGTAAACTCATTTGCTAGGTACCAAGGTTTGCAAAGGCCGCATCACCATCACACTGTATTAGAAACCCAACAACTGCCACAGCTACTTTCATGCCACCAGCTTCCATCCTAAGCACCCTACTAAATCCATTGCCTACAGCCAATCCCTAAACCACAACCGTATCTGCTCTGATCCTACCAACTGAGATGTACACCTTTAGGATCTGCAGCAAGGATTTCTACCATTACAATACCCCCAGAAAGAATTTGGGAGTTGGCTGATGTGATTTCAGAGCCGCAGGCCATTATCTTTGAAAACTTGTGGCAATTGGGGAAGGTCCCAGACAACTAGAAAAGGGCAAACATAGTGCCATTCTGTAAGAAAGGGAAAAAGGAGGATCCAGGGAACTACAGACCAATCAGCCTCACCTCAGTCCCTGGAAAAATCATGGAGCAGGTCCTCAAAGAATTCATTTCTAAGCACTTGGAAGAGAAGAAAGTGATCAGGAACAGTCAGCATGGATTCACCAAGGGCAAGTCATGCCTGACCAACTTGATTGCCTTCTATGATGACATAACTGGCTTTGTGGGTGTTGAGAAAACAATGGATATAATATACCTTGACTTTAGCAAGGCTCTTGATACTGTCTCGCACAGCATTCTTGCGGGCAAGCTGAGGAAGTATAAGTTGGATGAACGGACTGTAAGGTGGATAGAAAGCTGGTTGGATTCAAGTGCACCTCTACCAATGTCATATACATGATCAGCTGCTTACAGTGCCCCACTGCTGCCTACACTGGACAGATAGGACAATCTGTCCATGAAAGAAAGAATGAATACCTATCTGATATCAGTTCCAGAAAGACAAAAAGGTGTGGGGCAGAATATTTTAACCTCCCTGGACATTGCTTCTTTAACATCAGGGTGGCTGTTCTAAGGCAGCAAACTTTTATGAACTGATTTAAACAGGAAATTGCAGAACAAGGCATCATCTGCAGATTGGATTGTATTAAGTGGGTGGGTGTATCGACACGTGAAATTAATGCGACGCAATGAACTCTGGAGCAGTTGGAGCTGGAATCATCAGCTCTGGTGCACAGTGTCTACATGTATGCCTGGGACAGCAGAAGTTTAACGTGAGGCAGAGCAGCCCTGGGTTGGCAGCAGGCTCAGAGGGTCAGCCCCAGGCTCCAGGTGATGGTGTTGGGCAGTAGAGAGGCTGGCTGGCACACAGAAGTGCTAAATGAGGACCTGTGCGGCGGCAGCCCCCACACTTTAGCACAATTGTGCCCCACCCAGCCCCTGTCATCATCTATACATGCATTTCAGTGAATTAAGTAACTACACCGTAAGATCTTACTGTCCCCGACAGTACTGTTTTACAGTAGCTAATTAATTTACTGTGCTCTAATGCTGGCTCACGTGAAGACTGTGACACTTTATTGCGGAGCTAATTAGTTAACTGCAGTAAATCGCGTGTGTAGTATGGTCTAAACAGGGACTACAGATTTTTATCCCATTACTTGGATTAGCTTTTGTGACCTCTTTGTCCCTATGTGTTTATTAACTGTTTACATCTTCACTGCCCCCCGCCTGTCTTCTCTGTTCAAATCACTCTATTTGATACACTACTCTGTGATACACTACTCACAGCATCTGATGAAGTGAGCTCAGGCTCATTAAACTCATGCTATACATCACTGATTTAGTTAGTTTGTAAGGTGCAAATCTATACTGCCATCTGCTTAACTATTTTTACAGATACACATGTATGTTAAAGGGGTGGGGCTTAGCTTGAAAAACAATAGGAAATGAGTCATAAGCCAATAAGAACATGGACATTCTAAAAGGTCATTTGAATTGTTATTGAAGATGATGGCATTTAAGTCATAAAACAGGGAAACATAGAACACACTCAGACAGTAAAGAAATAGGGTAGGCAAATGTTCTTAGATTACTAAACATATTTTAATTTTATGGATATCTGGTTAAGGTATTACTTTGGACTATTTCTGTACATAGCTTGAGGAGATTTTAAGAGTTCCTCAGGACTCTACAAATCAGCTGGAAAAGTGAGGGACTCACTGTTATGGCCAAGCCCAAGATCAGGTCTATGCCAAAAATTTCTGCTGTTATACCAATGCCAGTTAGGTTTTTTTATGTACTTTAAATGCTAACAGCACTTGAACTTGCAAAATGATAGACTATTACAAGACACATTTAATATGCATACTTCTCTTTGGTAGTTGTGAACTACTATTGTCCTTAGTTTTTACCTGTGGACATTTTCATACATGGTATTATGCATGGCATACCATATACAGCCTTTACCCAAAAATCAGCCATCCAAAACTAGAGTGTGTCTTAATCAGGGAATCTGATTTTCTTTACCACGAACCAGGGAGAAGTAGAAGCATGAAGACACGATGCTGCAAAAAAACCTGTCAGCTTCTTTCTACATGACAGCAAGCAGGAGGGGTGCAGTCCAGTGTTAACTCTTTCATAGCTACTCTCAAACTAGCAGCAGTTTTCGGCAGTTCTGCCAAAAGAAAAAAAATCCAGAATTATCTCCATTGCTCCTCTAGCAGCCACATAACCTCATAGGGTGCTTAGTGTATTTGACCCTTATATTGCTCTTTTTTTTTTTACTCTTACCATGCACCAGTACAGGCTGGGGACTGACTGGCTAAGCAGCAGCTCTGCAGAAAAGGACCTGGGGGTTACAGTGGATAATAAGTTGAATATAAGCCAACAGTGTGCCCTTGTTGTAAAGAAGGCTAACAGCATACTGGGCTGCATAAGTAAGAGTGTTGCAAGCAGATCAAGGGAAGCAATTATTCCCCTCTGTTCTGCACTGGTGAGACCACATCTGCAGTACTGTATCCAGTTTTGGCACTCCACTACAAAAAGATTGTGGAGAAACTGGAGAGAGTCCAGTGGAGGAAAATGAAAATGGTTTGGCAGCTGGGTCACATGACTTCTGAGGAGAGGCTGAGGGAACTGAGCTTATTTAGTCTGCGGAAGAAAAGACCGAGGGGGGGGATTTGATAGCAGTCTTCAACTACCTGAAGGCGGGGGGGGTTCAAAAGGGGATGAAGTTAAACTGTTCTCAGTGGTGGCAGATGACAGAACAAGGAACAATAGTTTCAAGTTGCAGCAAGGGAAGTTTAGGTTAGATATTAGGAAATTTTTTCTCACTAGGAGAGTACTAAAGCACTAGAACAGGTGACACGCAGAGAGATTTTGGAATTTCCATGCTTGGAAGTTTTTAAGACCCAGCTAGACAAAGCACTGGATGGGATGATATAGTTGGGGATGGTGCTTTGAGCAGCAGGTTGGACTAGATGATCTCCTAAGGTCCCTTCCAACCCTAATTTTCTATGATTCAATGATTTTGGACTGCCCCATGAAAAAGTCAGCTCTAGGCCGTGGAGCTACCAAAATCTCTTTTTTCTACATTCTGCTTTCAAAAACACAAGGCATATTTTTCATTTGGGGACATGCTATATGCATGAAAAATACAGTATTATTTATTTCCCATTCTTCTGATTGCCTAAAGAAGCTATGCCTCGGTAGAATCATATATTATCACGGGGATTGGCTCCAGCTGGGCAGAAACAAGCACTTGAAGAGATTACAGCAGTCTTAAGATGATGGAGAAAGGCAGGGAGAGACAGCGAGCAAGCAAGCCATGAGGAAGGTGATTTGCTATAGAACTATAAAGAGTAAGGACCAATAGCAAGATTAAAGAGCAAAAAGTGAGACGAGACAATATCAAAGGAGACAGGAGAGAGAGGGGAGAGGAGAAAAGAGAAAAATGAAGAGATGTGAGACTCCAAAGAATGTCACCACTGGAAGTCACGCAAACCCTAGAGCAGTGGTTCTCAACCTTTTTCCTACTGGGACACATTTGCAAAGATCTATGGCCTGTCCTGACCAACACCCCCCAGCCCTGCCAATGTCCAAACCACAGTCCCCTGTGCCATGCTGGTGTCCCTTACTCCCAACCCGCAGCCTCCTGCCCGCCCCCACCAAGCCTGCTGGAGGGGCCCCCAGCTGCACCTGTCCCGCTCAAGCCAGAGCGCAGCAGCTGCGTCAGCTCTGGCTCATGCGAGTGGCAACAGAGCAAGTTTAGCCCCAGCATGGGCTGGAGGGAGGAGGAGCAGGAGAGGCCTGTGGCACGCCCCCCTCCCTGGGCTGGGGCTGCTGCGCAGTGCCAGGCAGCCTGAGCACGGCCCCTCCCACCCCCCCAAGCAGTATCTCCCAGCTGGCCTGCCCCTGCAAGCACAGGCCCTGGTGCTGCCAGCCCAGCCATGCAGCTTTCCTCCACCCCTTCCCCTGATGGAAGGGGCATGTGCCTTTGTGTGCCCTGTCTACCCTGCTGCAGCTTGGGACCCTTTGAAATATTTATGTGAGCCACTTTTGGGTCCCAACCCACAGGTTGAGAAACGCTGCCATAGAGGTTGGCCATACCTAGCCACATAGGTTGGCCACCCCTGCTTTAGCACACAAATCTCCAGTGCTCTAATGTGAGTGGAGGCCCTGAAGAAGACTGTGCAGCAAGGTGCAGACTGCTGTGTAGGTATTCTTGGTCTGTTGCTCTCCAGTCAGGCATTGAAGGCAGATTGGTTATACTGCTTTGAGTCAATACACCACTCAAAGGGCATGTGTAAATGTGTGTGCGTGTAGAATTCAGGTGCAAATGAATATAATCCTTATTACAACTTCCTAGCTAATTAATTAATGAAAGAGAGAAAAGGACTTTTCTACAAACAGTGCATTGGGAGTCTATAGCAGATGGTGTACATGCACTGAATTTCAGAGTAAGTGCTAGGTTTCCTTTGTTTTTAAATCATTCAGTGGTGGAAGAATAAGGGAATGTCCCAACCACCCTCCCTGACACCCAATATCAAATTGCAGTAAATGCTATGATTCCCAAAGGCTTTGTAGTGTTCATGTTAAATTTGTGTCTCATAAGGTTTGACAATGTCTTGAAAGAACAAACTGCCAATGTGAAGGTGGGATTTCATAGTTTTTGTTGGTCTGACTGACCCAGTAGTGCTCAATAAACCAAAGCTTTTGAAGACAGACATACAAATTTATGTAAACTGACTATGTGGACATGGAAGATCTAACTACTTGCATCTGGCTGTGCAAGTTTCATGCTCTAATTTAGAAAATCTGATCCATAATGTAATGTACATTATTTTCTATTCAGCAGGTGTATGCAAGTTGTATATTTACAATGAAACTATCAATGTTTTAGTAAGAAATATATGTGCATGTACAATGGAACCCTCTAAAACCCAAAACCATTTGGGATACTGCAACTGCCTTATTGCAAATCACAATCTAGGGCTTTCACTCTAATTCAGGGGTGGGCAAAATCCAGCCCACGGGCTGGACTGGGCCCATGGCAGACTCCATTTCCTAGAAGCCCTTTCCTGTGTTACTCCAGCCAGTTTCCATGGAGACCCCAGAATTAGCCGGGCCATGACAGCGTGGGGCTGTGATGGCCCTGTGCTCCCTGGGTCTCCATGGAGGCTGGCCCAAGTGGTGCTGGCAAGATACACAGATAGGCAGGGAGCTGCTCCAAGGCTGGGGCCAATGCCTGGATCCTGTGGCGGTGACAGCATGGGCTGGACCTGGGGCAGAGCCATGATCTGCTGTTCATATGCCCTGGGCAGGGGCGTGCAGGCAGCGGATTGCAGCTCTGCCCTGGCTCTGGCCCAGGCCCATGCTGTCACCGCTGCAAAATCCTGGCCCCGTTGCAGCTCCCCACCCAGCCATGCATCATGCCAGCGCCGCTCAGGCCAGTCTCCATGGAGACCCTGTGCCCATGCTGTCACGGCCCTGCCGCTCCTGGGGTCTCCATGGAGACCAGCCAGAATGATGCAGACAGGGGCTACTAGGAAATGGAGTCTGGCCACTGGCTGGATCTGCCATTTTGCACACCCCTGCTCTAAGTCATTAAATGATGTCCATATTTAATACTAAACTTGTATGGACACATGTAAGCCATTGGTCCCTCCTCAACTGGATATTATGGTCAGGTCTAGATCATTTGAAATCCCCTAGAAGAAGCACTGTATTTTCTCATATAAAACACACATCTTTCCCTCCAAAATTAGCTGCACAAAATTGGGACAACTTGTATTAAGAAGGAAAGCTGATTTTCTCCCTGGGGACAGAAGCATTCTGCTCTGATTCCTGCTCCACAGTGCAAAAGCTCTTGCACCTGAAGGAGGTGCTAGTGATCATCTCTCTTTTTTAATGGTCTTAATGTTCCCCTAATCAAGCTAACCTTTTTTAGGGCAATTTAGCTGTCTGCTTCTGGTCTCTCTCCAACTGTTTTACAGACTAGGAGACTCTTCAGCTATCTTAAAAAATTAGATCTGCTCATCTGAGACTAGTCTTTAGCAGTAGCTAAGTTTAAGCTTTAGTTAACAAGGAAAGGGAGGGTGAGTCAGCTGATTAGTCTCCATCCCTGCTTTATGCAGCTATAACTCTGGAAAAAAACATTTTTTTTTCTTTATTGTGTCTTGCAAAAACAAAGTCTGTGTTATATTCAGGGTGCATCTTATGTGAGAAAATACAGTATTTCAATACAAATACTTCTTTTTGGGGAGAAGACCTCTCACCCCTATATGGACAAATTATTCAAACTTCACCGCCAAATATTATATAATGTTCTTTCCAGAGTTAATTTTTAATTTCCTGACTACATTGCATGAGAAATTTTCAAATAGTCTTGGCACTCACTTCATGGCATGTGTGGACCTAATTGTAGAACTGAATGCAGTGTCAGTCCAAAAGAAAAGCTCCATGCTAACTGAACAATTTCTGCAAAATTAGTTAGCTGGTTGAATTAAGTTCCAAAAAGCACCCCTAGCCAAAGAAACAAACTTAACAAATTTAACATAAAGGGTGCAAAATTCTTTCCTCTTAGTCTGCACAGCAGTAAGGTGAGACAGGTGTCTTAAACGTGTCACTCAAAAATTTGATAATTTTCCATTTTCATTTTTAATGCCACCATTCATAACTCACAGTTGTTGTAGATGGCTATGAGTCCTGGCATCCTCTCCATTAAAAGAATTTCCCCTTGTATTCAATTTTCTTTGCTTTACCTTAAGTTACCCTAATCATGCTGACATCTACTACTGATGATTATATTAGCCCTAAAAGATCCTTAAACAAATGAAAAGTACTGACTTCCATTCCTAAAAGTCCTGCTTCCAATTTTCTAAAGGAAATTAAATAATGTATAAATCAAAAGCTGGGCTCAGCCCCAGGCAGCTGAACATCGCTTTGTCCTTTCAAAGTGAAGAGGAAGTATCTGCTCCAGAAGGGACAAGCCAAGAGAAATAAAGTTTAACCTCAGCTCCATGTGAAAGTGATTTGGGATAATTGAGGGAATCTGCAAATAGGTTAAAACTGGGACCACATACTAACAAGAGAACTTTATATAGGAGTCAAAAATATATAAAGAGCTGACCTTCACCTTGGGAAGTGACATAGTCCTAGTAGTTTGTTATACTGGGTTAGGGTAAAAAGGGCAGGAAGAAGAGTTGGAGATAACAGGAAGTAAAAGACCTATTTATAGATGGCAAATGTCAGATCAATGTAATCTTACCATTTTTAGTTTGTAGGACTTTTAATGAGTTCAGTCAGGAGGATGAGAACTATGTGGCCAATGCTCCAGGACTTCATTGTTTCATTTATTTATTTTAAGACTGTGCATGACACTATGCTCTAGCTCAGTGGTGTTCAGTTATGAGAATGTTGGGAAATGCCTTAAAACACAATTAACTTATTTTAAGAGAGCTCATACACACATGCGATGGTTTATTTCTTTTTAATACTCAAAATAGGTAGGTTGGCTGCTAATGCTGTCTAAATCTCAGCCTAGAGGCTTGAGAATATTTACCAACAGACACTAAATACTGTCTTTCTCCACAAATATTACAGTAATATAGCAATGGTCATTTGGGGTGCAAACACAACAGTTACATTTAAACAGGCAATTCAGTCAGTTGTTAGGATGCAGAACTTCCCTTCCTTATTCTGATTATTTCCCTCCGCAAAATTTCTGTGCTAATTAAACATTTGCTAAGGGAATGTTTAAGAGAACAAATTAAACAAAGACCATAGCATAACCACAAAAGACTTTATACAAATATTACTAGTAAAATTATCTGTAGTCTTCCAGGTTTCTCATCATCACTTCATCTCTGCATGTCACCAAATGTCATTAACAAGAAAAACTAAATGTAAAAAATGAAGTGCAGTAGTAAGAGGATTTCAAAGAATATAGTTGTTAGCCATTGTTTAATGTAAATGGTAACAACCAGAGTGTATGTTGTTCCAAAATGCAAACAAGAAGAAGTATCCTTATTCAGAAAAGCTATAAAGCACACTTTAAAGGTTTACTGAAGTCATTAAGGCTGCTGATATGGAAAAACAAGACAAAACATTACCAGAAGCGGCAGCGCGTTAGTTCGACTTGGCTCCACAGCATCTTGGATAGTGCGATTCAGCAGGGCTTTTTGGTGCTTTTATCTAAAAGTTGATTCAACCAGCTACTAGATAAAAGCACCAGAAAAGTGCCACTGAACCACTCAATCGATACAGATGTTGGGCAACCCAGGTCAAACTAACGTAATGTCTCTTCTGGGCATGTGCTAGGCCTTGCGCGGGGGTATGCCAAGTTTAAAGTAACGAGTACTTTGTTTGTTTTTAACCTCTGTAAGCAGCCTTAAGTGTACGATTAAAAGTTAAGCACTTGTGTCAGCAGTTTCCAAAACAGTGATGGACTAAGGTGCATACTTAAGAGCTTTCTAAATTGGGACCAAAGTTTGCTATACACATGTGCAGCTAATTAAGAACTTTCAGATGATGATATTTACTTGTTCTGCACCATTTCAGACTCAGTAATAAACAATAATCCCATTGTGGAACCTGGGGAAAGTTTTTCTCTCAAATGTTGAATAATTTCCTTCAAATATTTTGTCATTTCTTAAATTGATTTTTAATACAGGCAGTCTTTGCCTTACAACTTTTCAATTCATGACGAACGGCACTTACAACCTTTATAAATTGTTACCATGTTTCGAGGTTCTGACACAGGTTTCAATTTTACAACGCTCGATACAGCTGTGTCCAGCTGGTAAGTCTGTTGTGGGGGGAGGGGGGGGGGAAGGGGCATGGAGGGGGGCAGATCAACGCCCCTGCAGCGAAGGAGGGATTGGGGCAGGGGCTGGGACAGAAGCTGGGGCAACTGTTGGGACAGCCTGTGCTCCCCCTGCCCAGCTGGGGCAGGGGGTGTGGGGCGAAGGTATAGCTCATCCGGGAGGCGTCTCCTGCTGTTGCGCACTGCTGGTCTGGGAGCTGCTCATCTGGTGGCTCCCACTGCTGCTCCCACTGCTCATTCCGAAGGGCATGATGGGGGCATGTGCCTCTGGTTCTGTGCGTGGCAGGAAGGACTGGGGTTGCACTGTGCTGTGCTCCGGACGGGCGCAGCAGTGCTGGGAGCAGGGGCTATGCCCTGCCACCACTCAACCAGCTGGGGTGGGCTGGGTGTGGGACAGAGCCACTTCACTGCCTCCGGATGAGCAGCACACAGTGGTAGGAGCTGCCTCCCCCTCCCCATGGCCCCTGGATGAGCCAGAGATCCATCCTGCCCTGGCTGGGCAAGTGGCAGAGGCATGAGGGGGTGCAGCCACCTGAAAATTCGCTGTAGCCCACCGATAGCTCCTGCCGCCTGCCAGGAGCACAGTGCGGTGCAGCCCTGGTCTCACAGATCCAGCGGCACACAATCCCCTGTGTCCTCCTGGATGAGCAGCAGGAGCAGTGGTGGGAGCCATCAGAGGAGCAGCTCTCGAACAAAAGGCACACAGTGGCGGGAGCCACACCCCCTCCCCACGCCCCCTGAATGAGCTGCACCTTTGTCCCACACCCCCCTCACCCCGCATGCTCAGTGTCCCAGCCCCTGTCCCAGCCCTGTCCCCAATCCCCTCCTTTGCTGTGGGGGCATTGATCTACCCCCACCTCGCCCTTTCCCTTCTCCCTCCCCTTCCACCACAACAGACTTACCAGCTGGATGCAGCTGTATCAAGCACCGTGAAGGAATCAATCACCCATTTATAACATGGTTCCTATGGGAAAATTGGTTCCATGTTACCATGTTTTGACTTAAGATGCGGTTTTCAGGAACCAACTGTCAGAAGTCTGAGGACTGCCTGTACAGTAAAACCTCATGAATCCGGGATGCTCGGGACTGAGCATCTGCTGAAAATGTGAAAATTCCGGATTTTTGAAACCAGAGCAGAGGCTGGTCCCGGAGCAATGGAGGGCAGGGGGTAGCACCAGCCAGTCCCGGAGCAGTGGCTGCATGCAGAGTGGTGGTGAGGGGTGGTGGATGGCGGTGGTAGCCGCCAAGTGCAAGCTTCCCCCTTGGCTGCTCCAGGACTGGCTGCCGCTACTCCCCGATGGAGTGTAGTTTTAAAAAGTACCAGATTTTCGATAATTCCAGATTTTTGATATCCGGATTTATGAAGTTGTACTGTACAATAATTATGCAAGAAAAGTTCCATGCCACAAAACTTCCATTTCTCCTTCAAAAAGGAAGCTGGTCCTAGATTTCAAACCATTCTCTAATGAGCTAGATAAGGCCTATTACCAGAACTAGAAACTGCTTCACGGTGGGAATCTGTCACATTCATAATCTGATTAAATAATTAATGTCAAAACATTTGTACAACTATTGAGAGCTAAGAAACTTCATTAAGTTTCATATTTCTTATATCATACTTACACATTGCTTTATAATTTCAACACTTTCTGAACATTTTGTAATTGACTTTGGAATATTACTTGGTCTGAAGCACACAACAGCAGTCTGTATTTTGGGTTTCCAAACATTTGTGAAATATAATTTATCATTATTTTATGAACCATGCTTTCTTCTCTTCAGAATCACAGAACCACCATTCTTATTTCAGTTGCATTGAAACTGAGACGCTCCCCAGTTGCAAGCTATTTGTACTTTGCATATACTGGCCTAGTGCTTGACAGTGTAGGCATGGGCCTCCAGATCTTACTACAATACAAATACATATAATAAATGACAATAATACTTGTTGGATTTTGCATACTAGATGACTCACTGAAACAGATTAAATGGATTAAGAACTGTTACCAGTTTTCGGATGCTGACCTTTCTACTAAGGGGACTGTAGTAGCCTGGGAGTCAAAAATCCTCATTTCAGTCCTTGGCTTGACAAAGATGTTTCCTTCCTCTGTATAATGCCCTGCCATCAAAGTTCCATTCCATACTCCAACTATTTGTCTCCCTGGGATTAGTACTGACTCTTCAGATTCCAAATCCCACTGAAGGCCCGAATCTTCTGGTTTAGGGTTTAATTCTCCAGAAGTCATATAATACTGTGTGAGCAACCAGGCACATGCACATGCACGTGAGTGCGTGCGTGCAAAGCTCGACACAGAATTTCCCTAGGCAATGCTGCTTTTTACTTAAAAAAGCACAACACAGTATTGAGAAGATGACAACAAAACGTAATGCTCATCATTCTAGCTTGCGCTTCTTTGTAAATCCTGATGTAGCTGTCTACATTCAGACATGCAGGATTTTCCCCAGCCATATCAATCTCCGAGAGGCAGATCTCTATCAGCTGAGATGGTAAAAATACATGAAGGGAGTACACAGTTTGCCTTCTGTCCTTTATAATCTAGTCCTGCTAGCAGGTGATTCCTGGAACAACCACTTCTCAGACCCTGCCAGGTGACCCCTAACTTGACAAACCAGTTCTTCTGGATAGGAGCTAAGTTATTATTCGGGATATATGAATTTTAATATTTGTAATGTAAAGGCCCCTCAAGACATTCAGGTAAAGGCACGATAGGATCTGATGTGCAATCCACACAACTGCACGTGTGCATGGCAGGAGATGTGATTGTGAGATCCAGCATCAGATCCAGTCATGTCTTATTGCCTGAGCAGGGGGAGCCTTGCTCCTGCAAGTAGCAAGCTCCCTGGCTGGAGTCCCACAGTTAATGGGGCACACAGCCACAAGTCCTTGGATACTACTGCAGCTGCAACCCTGGCAGCTGTAGGACTCATAGCCATGGCAGTGCATGGTCCAGCCCTTCAGCTGGGAGCCCGATCAGCTGATGGGGCTTCCAGCCACAGGGGAATGCGTTGCCACATATTTAATTAATGGCATAATAAGAAAGTTATTACACATTTTATTACACATTTTTGGTTACCCATAGTGAATCGTCCTTGCAAAATCTCTTGGGCAACCATGCTGTGTCATGCAAGAGCTGACAATTATTCTCAAGAAGACCATGATCATGTACCAAGGGGTGGAAGAACAGGTACCTGGACAGCACTCTGGAAGTGTAGTTGACAGCTTTTGCTATTTGGGTTCTACAATCAGTAGGAATCTTGACCTTCAGATTGAACTAACAGAATTGGAAAAGCAGCTAAGGATTTCAGGAAAACATACATGGAGTAACAACAAACTATCAACTAAGTTGAAGATGCTAATCTATGAGACTTGTATGCTGTCATCCCTTCTTTATGGTTCAGAAATGTGGACTATATATGCTAGGTACTTCAGGAGACTAAACAGCTTCCACATGAGATGCCTGTGTAAGATCTTAAAAATAAAGTGGGAAGACAAAATGCCAAACACAGACGTGCTGGAATGTCCAGAACTAACACTCAGAAACCACTATCAAGAAGAGGAGGTTGCAATGGCTCAGCCATGTCAGGGGAATGGGAGGGGATCACATCCCCAAGAATATTTTGTACAGCGCGATAATAAATTAGCAATTCATCATTTCCAGCCATTAGATTTAATATCTGATTCACAATATAGGCAATTCAATATGATGGCACATTTCAACCTAGGTCAATGTCAGCTTAGAAAGCATCATATTTGAAAATGAATTAATCTGTATAAATAACTGGTTCTCAGAAGCTCTTTATTTTTTCATACCCCGCTATACTGTACATTAGCAAACACTAATTACGTAAGAAGATTTTGATTAAAAGATTGCTCTTGTAAAAGCTAATGGAAAATGAACAAAATCAGACTGAAATATGTTGAACAAACGTGGAAATTTAATGTTGAACTGCACACTTTTTTTCTTTTTCTTGAGTTACTAGTAGCTAGAAATTATCTGTGGTTAAAAAATATATTCATGAGCCGGAAGACAAAGTAATTTAATCAGAAGGGATCAGCAGTAATTTATCTTGCAGATGATTTACGTATGGCAGCCATGTGTGGTTGTTTATGGACTTTGCATCTGGTAATGCGTTTCTGAAATAATGGAAAGTTATAGCAAAAAAGTGCACCATGCCTTACAAATTAACTAATTAAATCTCCAAGTAATTTGAAAAAAAAAGTACTTGAAAAATAAATACTAATTGTCATCTGACCATAAAAACAGGTAATACTTGAATTATATATTATGGGCATGAAAAGCATCGTGACAAGACCACATGCATTACAACAGTATAGTTTCACACTGCAATCATCCCTATAGGAGTGTGACTGACTGCATATGCACACTTCTCTAACTTTATGCCAATATTAACTATATATATATATTTTTTTTTCTTCTCTAAAAATGGAGGATAAATACAAATTTACTCCTGGAGACACTGAAGCTTAAGTATTTTAATTTTGTGCCTTTCCAAATGCATGAGATATCTTAGATGTCTGCAAATGGGATCAAAACTTATATTATTTTTATATATTTTATATTTTATGTATATACTTTATACATGTGTATTTAAACCTATATATGTGTGTGTGTATATATATATATACACACATATATATGTTTATACACACACACACACACACACATATATATATAGATATAAATACACACATACACACGTATAAAGTATATACATAAAATATAAATTATGCTGAAATAAAGAAACATTGTTAATAACAGTACTATAAAGACTAGAGTTTTGCCCATAATTTACACTGAGTGCTTATGGCTTGTATTTGCAAGTTATCTAAAGCAACACTTTTACTTCCTTCATAAGTTTTTACATAAGATAAATAGTAAATTTTTAAATTCATTTCCTTAAAATGGGGTCATTATGATATTCAGATACACATAACAGAGATTAAAGCATGGGTCTATACACATATTGTTTGTATAGTACATAAACAGCCGCAGATTGAGACCAGAAAAACACTAGGGACCAGATCCTCTAGTGTTTGGGTGCTGGCCTCCCCAGTAAAATCAATTAGGATCTGCTTCTTAGTTCCTGTGCCATCACCTCACCTAAAGGGGTTTAGCTGGCTGTTACTGGCATGTGTTAAATCATTCTCTTGTTTAATAGTGCATAGTCTCACAACACATTATGCTAGTCTAGAATAGCTACTACATTTCCCACCATACTTCATTCTAGAATAACTTCCCCATACAAAGTTTTTGTAGCTACAATTAGTTCTAGGCCAACATCTCACAAGGTTAAGAGAGAGCAGAGAGCTGGTTTTATCTTATATAGCACACTAATATATTTCACCATCCTTTGAAATAAAACCAACTTTTCCTCCATAATAATTCAGTCATCCTCATTTCCCTCAGTTAACTAAAACTTGTTCAAGACAATGAACAATTTAAGGATATTACAAAAGCCGCAAAGATTCCACAGCATTGAGAACCTTGCATGAACTCCAACTCATGAATTTCAGTTCCTAACATAAGGTATACAAGCTCAGAAACAGCTGCTTTACTGATGGTCAAAACCAAGATGTTTAAGGCTGTCAGTGTTCAAAAAATTCACTGTACCTTGTAAGGATTGGCTCCATAGCTGAAACAAAAAACAGAGCCAGGTAATGCAGAAAACTGCAATTTGGGGCAACAACCCTGAGCACTGAATATATGCTGAAATGACCAAACACAAATACAAGTTCTATTTTTCAGCTCAGACTCAGCATTCAAAGAGTTTATAGACTTGCAGCCCATGAGTTCTCGTCCACATTCCTAGTAGCCAGCACATGGTTAATCCATCCCCTCTTTTAACTCATCCCCTCTTAATTTGCTCATCTGTTCATATCCCATATTCCCCAAAGGCCATCAATAATGCCCCCATTTCCACAGGGAACATTAGCAAACAGATTCAGCCAATCTCCAGGCATGGACAACAAGCTCCAAACAGACCACGAGCTGCCAGGAGGGATCATTTTGGTAGTTCTAGTCTCACAAGCACTAAACAAATGGATGGGGCCAATGATAACTCAGAAAAACAAGGCGTCTAAAGAGAATCCTTAATATCATTAACCTCATACAGAAAACTATTTAGTGAAGGCTGGAAAGACTTGAGAGGTGCCACTTGAGATGAAAAACTTCACTTTCAAGATCAACTGAAAGAGGTCACAGGACTTTTCAATAAAAAAAAAAATTGTTTAACAAGGATAAGTTTCATTCATAGTTTCTTTATTATTGAAATAAAACAAGTGGAGAAATGATGAGTAAATTCAGAATGCTGTAGGAAATAATTATATGATGACAGAATAAGCCTAGATATGATAGCTTTCTCTGATCTTTAAAACTTAAATTGTGACATCACAAATTATTGCCTGTTCATGTTTCTGATAAGGCATTTACTGCTTTTTTTGCTGACTCTAAATAAGAGGGTTCTTAAGTTTAGGAAATACATAATGTCTGTTCCCTGTTATAGAGTGTGAGTTTTACTTTTTTCTGCTTAAAAAAAAAAGAAAACAAAATATAACTTCACACGACATGTGTGCAGGTCTTATGTTGTAGAAACCTGCTTCTTTTTCTTCCTCAGGTCTATCTCATTGATTGTTTGCTTGCAGAACATATGGGAAATGGGCATGTGAAGAGGCGCATCCGGGTTCTTGTTCAGAATAAATGCTTTTTGTGAGTATTCCCATGACCTGCAGCAACAAATTAATCACCCACAACAATGTATAATCATACTGTCCTTTAACTGATTTTTCACTGCATCATTTAATTTAAACTGCAAATCAACCCTGCCTTTTTTTCCTAATGCAGACAGCTTTGCCTTCAAGTACAAAGGATGATATCTTTCTGAGAAGCTGCATGTGAGAAGATTTCTTCAGAAACTTATCAACCTGAAAGCAATATGGATAAAATGACACAGCGGTTTGATATAAGGATGTACTGTATAGTCAGCATTGTATTCATGATATCTGTTCTAATCAGTTGGTTTTGTGACAGAAAACTGAAGAACCATATATGGAGATGGACTTACAGTGTCGTCAGTGAGTGTAGACATATGAACAATTAAAGCACTTAAAAAATCATAGAGCTGTATTGCTGATCTGCTGCAACTGTTTTGTCTGCTTACTATATTCTTCTCTAATGGAAGCTAAAACTTTGTAATCTTACGCCTGTTAAGTTCATGCTTAAAGTTACAAGATTTAGTCTACACATTGGTATAGGAGCAATATGTCAGTTTGGGGTGTGGACAGAAGTAAGTTTAAAAATATTTCCAAGTAAAACGCACTTGGAAATGTTTAAAAAAAGAATAGTTTCAGCTGAGGGACATATGTACATATGTCTTCTGTGGCACTGTACAGCTGTAACATTTTAAAATGCTGCAGCTTCCTCCAATGTAGTGTTTCCCAAACTTTTGATATTTGGGACACACTTTTTCTCTATATTAAAATTGGCAGCAAACTTCACTCATTGGTCCATGGGCCAGATCTAGTCTGTGGACCCAATCCAGCATGGAGCTGCAAAGCTTGGAGGGGATGGGTAAAGGGGATTAGGCTGGAGGACTTGGCTCCAGCAGTGGCCCTCAAGATTTGGAAGGGGTAGTGGGAGGGGTGAGCCCAGTCCCTGCCCCTGTGCCCAAATAAAAAAAGTGAAATACTCTAAAATATTATCTTATGTAAAGGCTACTAGTTTGGAGTGCCTCAGCTGCTTGGAACATTCCAAAGGGCATGTGTTAGCGTTCACAAGGGCGACAGGTCTAGTGGGTAGTCAGGAGTGAGAACTGGCAGGGGTGCAGAGATAAAACGTGGGTTGGAAGCAACTGATGAAGTTCCCAACCAAGGCATGGGATCCAAAGCCAAGAATCCAAAACCAAGCTGGAGGACTAAACAGAATCAAGAAGTCAGGTGACAAGCTGAGGTCAAACCAAAGCCAAAAAGGTTAAGCATAATCAGAGGCCAGGAACCAAGCTGAGGTCAAGCCAAAGTCCAAACAGTGAACCAGAGGGTTAACCAGAGTCAGGGGTCAGGGAGTCAGAGGAGTTACTGGGACATGAGACTCTCAAGGACTTAAGACCAAAAAGTTGTGCACCAGGGCTCAGGTATAGAGGTGTAGCCCCTGAACAAACCAGAGGGAAGGGGCTGTGGCTCAGCTAGCCCTGCTTAGTGTGTTAAAGCACACCTGATCTAGTTACACAGGCTGCAGGGCAGAAGCCTTACAGCATATGCTTTTGCACAGATGGCCCTTAAAACATTTGAAAGGGATTTGAAACATCTCAATTTTTACTTCTGCTCACAGCCTCAGATAATATATGCTCCCAAGTGGTAAATCGTCTCCAAATACTTTTAATAACAGCTTAGTATTCTGTCTGTCTACAGTTTGTAAAAAACAGGTGCTATATAGAAATCAATCTAGTCTTTTTTGTTGTTTCACTAACTGTTCCTCAAATATTGAAAAAAAAGTATTTTTGAAAAATTTTGGCCGCAAATTGACCAAAAAGTCTGGTGATCTGAAAAACAAGTTTATTTCAGTCAAAGTTTTACATTCCCCTCCAAGCAAAGTATTTCATTTCAGTTTCAAGTGCTTAATTTTTTAAAAATAAAACTGAAGGACATTTTGAAACAAAGTCATTTTGAATCAGAATATTTAAAAAATGTTGAAATGTTTGGACGTTTATACATTTTTACACACAAAACATTTGGCAAAACTGAAATCAATTTGTGAAATATTTTGATATCACCACATTAGGTTTTTTCCCCTGGAAAACACATCGACAAACCTTTTGTCCAGTTCTTGTCATATTTTCTCAAAAGCCATCCCTAAACAGAGATTCATTCTGCAGTTCCTGATCTTCCTGAGCAATTATTTTTGTTTTGTTTGTCATTTGAAATCCCCTTTGTTCAAGAAAAATCTTATTTCTCTTCCTTTGGGAAATCTTTCCAACAAGTATGGATATGAACATATTTGTATGCAATTGTCAGGAGTTAGTTATGTTGCTTCTTCCATCTCCACACAGGTGTATCAGTTTTGTAAGTCAAGGGTTTGGTCAATTCTGTTCTGCTAGAAGAGTTAACTGCTAGAAGAGTTAACTTGTGGAAATTCAAATGTTCAATACACTCCTTCATAACATATGAATAGCTATTAAGATATCCTAAGTTGCTTTAGTTACTTTTTATCTAGTAAAAGTTTGTTTTTAAAATTTTGGTGACAGATGTTTTTATTTTAAAAAAATATTTTGATATTGCTTCTATAGACAAATGGGGGAATACTACTGTAAATCTCTCAAAATGAAGTGAGCTTTTTTTCCTTCATAAATGTTTTCTCCATATGTAGCTAAGATGGCCTTTGAGACTTTCTTTCTATTCTTTACAGTTTTCTTCCTCATCACAACTGCTTGACCTGAAGATGAATAAATCCATTCCTACTCAGCAGAAAAGTTCTAAAGTGCACTTTAGAAGAAGGAAGGACTTTTTTTTTTTAAGACGTTCAGGCATGGTTAAGTGCTTTACTGAATTGAGGCTTATAAGTATCTTCATTGTCAGCCACGTGCAAAGAGAAAAGATATTGACCACATAGCATTAAAAACTGAAGCTATTCTTGGAACAGTATGCAAATGATCTTTGCCCACTGTCTTTCTTATTTGCCAGTTTTGTTTGAATTTAGAATATGCAGTGTCTGGAAAATTATTTAAAATTACAAATCATCTTTCAGCAGTTCCTTTTTGGCAAGTTGAAGTTGGGAGAGAAAGGCATTAAGTAGAGAAAAAGAAACTAACACACATTAAAATATCTGTTTATTTTATATCAATACATGTCACTTTACATAAATGTAAAACATATTATGAGTACATATGGAACATATCATTACTGAGGACATTACGTTTAATGATGGAAGACTAAATAATATTCAAAAACAGTTTAAGACTGAAATGTTCAAATTATATGAATATAAACATTACTTGTAACAAGCACCTGGAGTCCAAGTTTTCAAAATATATTAAAAAAAAATTCTGGGAATAGCCTCTCCCAATGGAAGGGCTTCCTAGGCTTGGCCATAACAAAGTCATTCTGCCCGTTACTGCTTTGACTTGGGAATGGGCTCCAAATAGACACCAGGTTTTCGCAGTATGGTAAATTTTGTCACCACGAATCCTATCGCTTATCAAGGATTCTTAAGAGCTAAAATAGTTTTCTGGTATAGTATAACTATCAAAAAGATATTCAGCTAAATTCCTATATTTGCCATACCTATGGGAATATCCATATCTGCTCAGATTTCTTCAGAACCCCTTTCCCCAGCCAAATAACTATAGTATTTCTAAATCACAAGCAGTCTCCGCAATTAACTCCTTTATAAATACTGCTGATAAAGTGAAAGCCTTCAACTGTCAGCAGAAAGGGCCTATTCCAATTTGAAAAGACTGGCCGTCCATTAAAACTCCTTAGCAAGATCTGTTCTTTCTATGGTGGAGTGTGGGGAACAGTCAGTTATGATGGATCAGTGTCTGAGGCTTTTGGGATGAAGTGCAGTCAAGCAGGGTTGTGTCCTTTCCCCAATCCTGTATGAGGATTTTCTTTACCCTCCTTCAGATGTATGCTTTTGGGAACCTCACTGAATTAATTTACCTATGTACATGCTAGGATGAAAAATTATTCAACCTCACAAGCTTTAAAGCAAAGACTAAAGTGCAGAAAATTTTGATTAGTGAACTGCTATATTCTGATGACACTGCACTGATAGCCCACAAAGTAAGCAACCTCATCAATCGCTTCCCTTGTTCCTGCCAAGAGTTTGGTCTTACAATCAGCATCGAGACCACCAATATTATGGGTCATAACACTGATTGACCACCAGTGATCACAATAGGTGAAAACATATTGGATGTTGTAAGTAAATGTATGTACTTTGGTTCCATTGTTACCAACAACGTATTGCTTGAGGCTGAACTGAATACCGTATTCGTAAAGCATCAGGTATCATGAGCATTATTCAGGTATCATGAGTGTGGAACAACAACAAACTGACCGTTAAGACCAAGATCAAAATATATCATGCTTGTGCCATCAGCACCCTTTTGTATGGCAGCAAATCCTGGACCACATACCCTACTCAAGAGAAGTGCCTCAGCACCTTCCATGTATATTGCCTATGCCGTATTCTAGGAATTTCCAGGAGGGACAAAAATACCCACGCTGAGGTCTTGTAATGAGCAAATGTTCCAAGCATCTGTTATTTTCTTAGCCAGTATCAACTTCAATGGCCTGGTAATATGTGGAGAATGGTTGATTGCTGTATACCTAAGGATCTCTTAAATGGAGAACTCTTTAGAAGACCACCACGTGGCTGTCCTCATCTCCAGTTCAAAGATGCTTGCAAGAAAGATATGAATCAATCAACATAAAGCCAAATGACTGGAAGAAGACTGCTGAGAATCAAAAGGCTTGGAAACAGTCTATTAGGCCTGGAATGAAGGTTTTTGAAGAAAAAAGAGCACAAAATGCCGAGGAAAGAAGAAACTGCAGGAATAACCCCACACCACGGTCAGGACTGTCTGATATGAACTTCAAATGCAGTAAGTGCAGAAGAAACTGTCACTCAAGACTTGGGCTCTACAGCCACAATCACAGATGTTCAGAGAGCTGATGCCTCATTTGGCACAATTCTGTTGTCTTGCAAGACAGACAGATGCCTACTAAATACTACTGATTGATTATAGTCTTACTTTTTGAATTCTGCCTCCCTTTCCCCCAGTGTTGGGTTTAATAAAATAGTTAATAAATATTGTGTTCTAAAGTAAATTAATTTAAAAGGAAAAAAAGTTAAGGCTCTTCCAGTCTCATCAAGTGAAAAATGCCCAGTAGGTAAAAAGTACTGGCATGCTTAGTACCCAATAAAGTAAAAGTGCAGGACTCTAAAGGGGCAAAAGTAAAGAGAGTGAAAGCCAAGGAGATAAGAAGGTAAGGAAGTAAAAGCTGTCTGCTCTCTGAAAGTAGATTTCACTCTTACAGGATATTAAAGTACAGGAAATAAGTCCAACAAAAAACCCCGTAACTTTGGGATCTTTTTTTCTTTCTTGCATTTGGAAAGACTCTTATTTTACACTAAGAAAAGACATACTTTCTTTAAGTAGGAGTCTCAAAACCAGGATGAATTATTACTACCAAATATAAAATTCAAAATAAGAACCTGTCTGTTATCACAGCTCAAATATTAATGTGTGTGTATTTGCTTCTGCTGCCAAATGTTATCAGCGTTGTTCTGACACGTAGGGAACAACCTGTTCTATATGAATTCTGACTGGGCTGGAAATGGCTCTAGTTTATCTTTTTGACACCCATAAGGTTGTTTTGTTCACCTTGGGAAACCACAATATGAACAATGATCATTTGAGGCTACTTTGTATACATAAGCTTCTGATAAGTCTTGCATTCCATCCTCACTGGAAGCTGAACAGGCAGATGCAGTGGTGAATCGAGATGAGCCACTTCATGTTAGTATGAGAAACAGTTGTCTCAATGATCCGGGTGATCATGACACAAATGTTCTTTTCAGTTTCCCCATTTATTTTTTAATCTCCCTTTCTAAACAGTAGTACCAGACTACTAGCTCATGCACGTAACAACTTTTTGCTATACAGTTTTATGGTGCATTTCAGCAGTAATCAGAAAAAATCTGGGTTCTCTTACACAAAGCTAAGCCCAGTATAAAGTACAGTGTAAACAAACAAAAATATAGTCTCACTAGCATGGCACAAAAGGCATAGTTTACATATAAGCACAAGTAAGAAGTGATGACTCTGACAGGGTATCTAGAGAACCTGATTTTATATTAATACATTTGCTGCTCTGTGGGTATAAATGAGGCCTAAATGAGGCATATGAACTAACACACCCACTGTGCTGCAAAACAATGTTTCAGGCTTTAGTTGTACCTTTCTTATCCGAGCTTTTGTGAGCAGGGTCTTGGAAGTTGTGGTGAGTGTGAAGGAATACATTCAAATGTTTACCTCCCTTGGCCTTTGTGCTACATGTTAAAATGAAAGCTGGATAGAAACCAGCTACAGAGTTGTTACACATTTTCAAGCACTAACTTTATAACTGGCTGGCTCTTTTTATAGTTAAACAGTCATTTTATCGTGTGTTAATTACTTTCCATGTGTGGCTAGTCTAAATGTATTGTACGATTAACCAGTTAAATTGCATAATATATGTTAACACATAGCAGGGGCCTCACTCAAGCATTTAACCTCCCTTAGCCTGTGTGCAGCTTTACAATGAGCAAGGTGATACACACAGGTAGTACTCAGGTAAGTGGACTTTAAGAAGGCTTCCTGAACTTTAAGAAGGCCTTTGACACAGTTTTCCACCACATTCTCTTAAAAAAGCTTGGTGACTGCGGCACTGATGCCTACACAGTCAGATGGGTAGCAAACTGGCTAGATGGTCGCACCCAGAGAGCGGTGGTGGATGGGTCGTTTTCGACCTGGAGCGATGTGGGTAGTGGAGTCCCCCAGGGCTCAGTCCCAGGGCCTGTACTGTTCAACATCTTTATCAGTGATCTGGATGTGGGTGTGGAATGCACACTATCCAAATTCACTGATGACACCAAGTTGTGGGGCAAGGTGGGCACGCTGGATGGGAGGGACAGAATCCAGCTAGATCTAGACAGGTGCAGAGGTGGACAGATGAGAATAGGATGGAATTCAACACAGACAAGTACAAGGTGCTGCATCTAGGGAGAAGGAACCAGCAACACACCTATAGCCTGGGGAACACCCTTCTTGTCAACACAGTGACAGAAAGGGATCTTGGAGTCACGGCTGACTCCAGGGTGAACATGAGCTGCCAATGCGAGGAAGCGATCAGTAAGGCTAACTGTACCTTGGCGTGCATCTACAGATGCATCACAAGCAGGTCCAGGGAGGTGATCCTTCCCCTCTATGCAGCATTGGTCAGGCCCCAGTTGGAGTACTGTGTCCAGTTCTGGGCGCCGCACTTCAGGAGGGATGTGGACAGCATTGAGCGGGTCCAGAGGAGGGCCACTTGCATGGCCAAGGGGCAGCGGGGCAGGCCCTACGAAGAGAGGCTAAAGGGCCTGAACCTATTCAGCCTCCACAAGAGAAGGCTGAGAGGCAATTTGGTGGCTGTTTACAAACTCACCGGGGGGAACCAGTGGGAATTGGGGGAGGTTCTGTTCCCCCGGGCACCACCTGTGGTTACTAGGAATAATGGCCACAAATTGTTACAGAGAAGGTTCAAGCTGGACATCAGGAGACATTACTTTACAGTTAGGGCTGCCAGGCTCTGGAATGGGCTACCTTGGGGGAATTCAAAAGGAGACTGGACAGATATTTGGCTGGGGTGACATGATCCTGGCACCCTTTCCTGCCCGGGGCAGGGGGTCAGACCTGATGATCTGTTTAGGTCCCTTCTGATCCTAAGTACTATGATACTATGATTCATACCAGCAAGAAGAACTGGGCTGCATACCATTTCACACACAAGGACTTGCAGGATCAAGCTCGCAGCCAGACACACACCTGCAGACTTTCTGACTGACTTTTCTCTCTCATCACTTGTCAACATGTTTCATTGTTTTCTTACTCTAGAGCAGCTGCCATCCTACTGGCTGCACCATGTAGCTATCTGATTTATGCCAGAATAACTGCATAAGGAAAAGGAAGCATTGCTTATATTATCTATATGACCTACTACATTTGTCTTTAGAACTGGAAACTTTTAACATTAGGTGATAAAAATGAATGCCTGCAGGATTTCAGTGTGTTTATTACTTAATAAGTTATGATGAATGATTTATTACAAATATGTCCTATATCCCAGAATAAGAAAAGTCCAGGACAGAAACGACCTATTAAATAACCCAATCCAGCCCTCTTAAGCGCAGGATTGTTTCCAATGGGGCATGGATTATGGAAAGAAAGATTTATTACAGTGCTTTCTAAATTCTATCATTTAAAATTTAACAAACATCCTGTGAAGCTCTTCCTTGTGCTTTTAAACAAGTCTATTTTAAAAGCATAATGCATCATTGAGATACACAGCACAAAATGTTCCACTTATTTCTTTTAACAGTCTCTTGAAAATAATTTGAGAGTTAGTGGACCAATACCTTTATAGTAAACACAGACATTTACTAATGTCCACCAACATCACACAGCCATTATCCAAAATGACTCTGACATCCCATCAGAAAGTTAGTGCGAGATGTCACATTACATTGTGTTCTACAACTGTTTTACTTGAAACAGCACTAATGAAACAATGCAATGCAAGCCACGTGGCATACCCTCACAGATCATCTGAATTACCATGGAGTGTTTAAATCAGTATTTAATTATTACCTGCACATCTTCAAATCTCCACTTTGGTAGCTGTTTTCTGCATATAATGGTATTTTTAAAAGAATGTACTTGCCCACAAATGGGAACACTAATCCTATGGAGGGCAGCACACAAAACTGACAGAAATTTATATAAAAGGAGGGCCGGTTTAAGAAGTCACTCTGTTCTTAGCTACCTTGGCTTTTTGGATAAAAGAGGTATATGCACTTACAACCATCCAGAGTATTTAAAAAGCCACAGTAAATGCTTCACTGGAAGAACAGATACTTGTTCTGACACTCTTTCTGGCGAACATGGTCATGGTTAGTATTAGAAGTCTAGAAAAAAATAACAATCAGGAACTGTAAAAGTTATTTTACGAAGAAAAAGAATTGGCTTCTAATTAGCTGAAACACAAAACATCTGCTCTTTGATTCAGTTAAGCTGCAAGTTTTTTTATGATATCACAAAATTAAATCTAAATGCACAAAATAACTCTAGTTACCTCAGACATCATTTGGTATGACAGAAATACAGTGTGAAGAAAAAAATACTGCTGCAAAAAATATTGCCTTAAAAATTAAGAACGTTAGAATATTTTGATAATTTCCTCATGCTACATTTCTTTAAGCCCCCTGACTGACATTATGTTTATGGCACAATTAACATGTTACTCATGACAAAAATTGCAACATGGCACCCGTTTAGCCAATTCATGGCACCCAACAGCCACAAAGATATTCCACAAATAACACAGACCATATATATCTTTGTTGCTGGTTTGTACTGCCCCTTGAATTGAGAACTCCAGGTCTGGAACCAGACCCTGGGCTGTCTGGAGCTGATACTGATAATCAGCTGATGAGCAAAGTTTGGGATGAGTCATAAAACTCCTCAGAACCCAATGGTGCCATTATCTGAATGTCTGCCAGGGGCCTAATTGATCTAGAAGCAGTAAACACTCCCCGCTCACACTCCAACATACACACTGTAACTTCTATTTTATTTATCTATTTGTTGCTTCATTTTATTCCCATGAATCTTTCTGTTGACTTCAATGAAACTTTTAATGTGTATAAAGTTAAGCAAATGCAGACGTGTTCATAGCAGAATGGCCTCAATTTTAAATATGTTAAGGTTTAGATGGTGTTAAGACTCCTGATTGTGATTTTACATATTAAAGAGCAAAGCACTGCAAAATTCAACTATAGATTCAAGTTTGGACTTCAAATCTGTTCAAAATTTAACATGTCCATTTCTAACTAATTAAGCACCTATTGCCTTACCAATTACAGCATATTTCAGAAATGGGATGGGAAACAGTTACAGGAGATAATTGCACTTCACAGTACTAAAAATACTAAAAATAAAAAACTGTTATTTGCAGTAAATATTTTAGTTCCTCAAAGAATGTGCATCAAAAGGACTGTACTTTATCTATCTGCATTGCAATAAACGCTGTTAAAGACAATGAAAGATGTGCAGCAACATACTTTCACATATACACCCCGAAGAAGAATATATGCTTTTATAGTTAAAGTTTTGACAACTGGAGATCACTTGTAAAATCTCAACTTTTCTAAATTTCATGCACATTATTATGCAATATGTAACAGGAATTTTACATATTCTTCATAAAATTTGTCAGGTGTATATCACTCAAAACAGAATGCTTAAGAAGGCTTATCACTATGATAGACAATTATCTGACTGTGATCGTTGTAATGAGGGAGAATCATTTTTTGGTTTGAAAACTACTAGGAAAACAGTTCAACTACAATGTCACATATATCTTTTTTAAACCTTCACGTTGGGTGATTCATTTAACCTTGGGCAGTTTTTGTCTCCTCACCCATCAGATTAAGTTCATCCTATGACTCAAGGAATGTCTTGCTAAAATGGAAAAGCAAAGAGAATTTCTTTTGGAGTTGTATTATGCAGAATGCAACTGAATGGACTGAGCCGAAAAGGTCATAGTAAGATTTAAAGAAAATAAGGATGTTGTTTTGAATGTCAGTAAAGCTGTGAGAAAGAAGATTTAAAAGGTACAATAAGAGCCTTTACTATACATCCTAAAACAATACACACATTGCAGACGTAGGAGTTAACAAATCCAATACGTCAAATCCAAATATATATTACATAATATATACAGAAACTAAATAAATCCTTTGCTACTAAAGTAGCGTCTCAAAAATATCAACTACAATTATTCTTATGAAAAACATTAACAACAATAATAACTTTCACTTGTTTAAAAATCAAGATCTAAGATCTAGTTTTATTGCATTATTAAACCTTTTCAGTTTTATCTTATCTATTAACCTTACCAAACTGATTCACTTGCATTGCAGATAGAACTTTATTTGATTTTTTAATAATAAAAGGAAGTAAAAATATTATGCATGGGACAAATGTTTATCAACATAAAATAGCCATTTTCTGCTATTACTTAAAATAATGGTGGCAATAAAAATATGCAAAACCATTTTGTTTTCACAGTCATACTTCCTGTTTATGTTAACAATAAAAGGCTTTTCCGGTCCCCTTTCTCTGCATTAAGTCTCCACAAGCGAAAAACTATTTCCATATCACATATTCAAGTGCTTTGTGAAAGTACTGAGTTTGGCTAAGACACTGCTGTATGATAGAAACAGCAATGTCCAGTCAAGAAAGTACATTAAATTGAAGCTCTTCATTAATGACTGCACATTTATACAAACAAGATTTAGGAGTTACAACGGAAAAAGTCCAAAACATAACACTACTTTATGTATGCAACTCTGTGTTTTAATTGTAAACAATAAGCCAAGACTAAGAAATGGTTCGAATCCCAGACTCACTCTCTTCCTCTTGTTTTTAACGGCACACAAAACACAAGTTTTTTATTTTTTTTAATTCCATTTTAATTCCAGGGTCAATGTGGTGATTATACAAAGAGAAACAGGGATAAATTACAGGTCTTCATGACTAAAGAAGGTTTTGTGTTTCAGCAGGCATTAAAAATCCTTTGTGCAATGTTAACTCACAGATGCAAAATGAAGTACATGAGTTTCATTATGAAGTACAAAAATTAATTTTTGGCAAGGAGTGCAATGGGCAACATAGAGTCGTGCAAATTATATTTAAATATCCCTTTCTACTCAGGTTTTCAAGCAAATCTGTTAAATGTTAAATAAGAAAAAAATCATAAATATGTTGCTGTACCTCAGAATCACAAGACTGCTGAGTAAAAAAATTTTAAAAGCTCCTAAAATTCTTCCCAACATTTATTTTATTAACTTCACATAATATATTTTGAGATTTTATTACCACCAAGTGAGCTAAGGGGATGAAGTCTAAAGTTGGAACATTTATAATATGCCACTATATACGTAATATATTCTTAAAAAAATGTGGTTTTATTCGTATGACTTCATATTTAATTGTTTGAATATTAAAATTAGATTGCAAGTGGGGTTTTTATATTTTTCAGGTTGGCAAAACAGGAAAATGAGAATAAGGTTTATTCTATAATAATCTGTTCTACCACAATTCTCTTTTCTTTTACTAAACTATTGAAGAAATGAAACTGTGATGAATCTGTGTCCCCACGATGATGGAACTTTCTGAAGGTACAGGAGCAACAGCCAGGTACAACATGAATGGATGTCTTTTCCAGTTTGGGAACACTTCTGCAGTTTCTCAAGAACAAGAAAGATAGGAGTCTGGAGTAGCTAAGATTTGACAGTCCAAAGCTGCATGTGTTCCTTGCAGCTGGTCCATGGAAGCAAAGATTACAAGTGCCTAAAGATCACACAAATGTCACTAGATCACTAAGAAAGTGATACTTACTATTGGGAAAGACAGAACCTTAACAAAGCAGTACCCACCACACACCACTTGAGCCCTGGTTATAATAAAAGCTTTTCCTAGCAGGGATGGGAAGTTAGTGAGGAAATACAGAATCTCATAACAGGAAAATTATGGGACCTGTTAACCCCAAGACAATTTTTTTAATTTCATCAGAGTCTTCACTAATAGGATACACTGAAAAAATTGTGGAAGAGGAAAGACCTGATTTAGCATTGTTCCAAAGTAAAGCAAGACTGTGGCATTCGGGAAAGACTAGGGCTAGGGACAGAAGTTACACATAAACCAGTTTAAGTGATCAGAAACTGGTTTAAACCTGCAACAGAACAGCAGCTCAGTGCACATAAACCAGTTTCAAAATGGCTGAAACTAGTTTAAGGTTAACCTGGTTGAATGCAGTATCAGACTTAAATGAGTTGGCTCAAACCAGTTTATAAAACTTCTGTCCTAGACCCCTTCCTGGTTCAAGTTAAATCAGAGTCCCCCAGCATCCCAGTATGCTTTCCAGCCCTGGGCTGGGCTGTGCTGTCTGCTCCAGCAGAGAAGAGTTGGGGGAATTGGGGGAAAGGCAGGGACTGCCCCACCAGGCAAACGCCTGCTGGCGTCTGGGGCCAGGAAGGGAGGTTAAACCCCTCTTCCCCCAATTAAATTCCACTTCCCTGAGTACAGAGCTGCCCTGTCCTGCCCTGCCAAATTTACTGAAAGTTACTGCTAGCTGCAACTATGGAGTACAAATCCCAGAGACACCTGGAAAAGGAAATGATGAGAAGCCCTACAGAGTCCCGCTTCTGTAATCCTGGACTGCAAATCCCAGAGATCTCAGAGGCAGCAGGAAGAAGTACTGAACACACAACCCATACTGGCTACATGCCAGAGAGGCATGCTCTAGTGCCCCCTGGCTTCTGGCCTGAGTCACTGCAGGTATGTGGTTGCATTGCATTTCCTGAATCAAAAGTGAATGTGTGTTCAGTTGTTTTTCAGTTTAATCTCTGCATTTTAGACTAACCTGCAAAGAATGAATTGATTCAACCTCTGGCTTTTTGGCTGTCTGTATTTAGCCTAGGAGACACTTCAAATGGTGCACATCATTAGGCTGTGCATTTGTTCTGTTTGCTGGTACAAATGTCCAGAACAAAATGCGCATAAAGGATTTAACAAAATATCTAGAGCTAAAGGTAGAAGATTCACTTGAAAAATGTAGTTGAATCACCTTCCTTAAATAAGGAAATATCCAACCAGCTCAGCTCAGATTTTTGTTATATTCATACAGAACAGAATGTTTTTTGTTTGGTTGATCACGTGGTTACACTACGGCAATCTGGCCACGCTTTGCATTGGTTTTTCTTTTATGAAAGTGGCCTATCCAAACCAATCAGTTCTCCAGTCTAGCCTGTTGTAGTTTCTTAAAGGTTTTGTATCAGTAAAGGCCTGAAGGTTTTTGTTCAGTTTTCCTCCCCGCACTCCATGTTATTCAAAGCAGAAGGAAAGAAAAGGCTGGCCTCAGGGCTGAGTGTACATTTGAAAACAGTTTAAATTAATTAAAAAGAAAAAAAAGACCACAAGAATTATCTTCAACAGAACCGATCATTTGCTGGGGGTTATTATCGCTACTGCTTCTGTCTGCCAATAATTGCTTAATCTAGCTGCCAAACAGCAATTTAAACTTTAATTTTATATCAATGATATTCTCTGGAAGTCATAAATGGGTAATTCAGAAATTATGGCAACTTCCAGTTTTGATATACAGAAATCTAAGCTACTATACATGATTTACAGTGACTGAACACTGCTGAGACATAAGAGCCTTAAATACAATTTGTGCAACACCAATGCCTTTGTACAAATAAAAGAAAGCAACTCTTGTTAAGATTAGAACTTATTTGTATTTCAACCATACACATTTAAAATTAGTCTATTATTCTGTCTAGTTCATATCTTCTCAGTGATTTAGAAAGGCTTATTTGTCACAGCTACCACAAATTGCAAGAAACACAAGAATCATATTATGTCAATTATAGAGAAAAGTAAAGAAGCTAGACCAGTAAGAAGCTGAAGCTGCTGCTCCCATAATAAAATATTTGTGGAGACTAAGGCCTTCCTCCTAAAACTGGGCTCTAACATCACTCTAACATTTCTGTAACATGGAAGATATCGATATACAATGCTTACAATGGAAAATCCACAAACTAAAGAAAAAGCCAGACTATACAGCAACAATTTCTTCCTAAACCTGTGCAAGATTCCATGCACTTAGTCTAACAAAAGAAATCTTATAAGCAAACCTTCACATACCAGCTTGGAGCTTATCAATGTAGTTACAAAAAATATTATGTTTATAAAATACCTGAATCTTATGTCTAGAGTTTTTACACAAGGGAAAGAAGAGTGGTGTAAGCAGGGACTCTTCTGGGAGGCCACAGCCAGGTTCTTCTAAGCTGCAGAAGGCAATGCTTATATAATGTCAAAAAATTGTTTCCCCTGTTTGCTTATTTTAGATTTAAGCCTCCCACTTAGAGAGACCAAAATGAGTTTTCCTCTCTGTAATACACATGCAATAACTACTCTTTTGAAAACCCAACATTTAAGGTCATTATGAAAACAACAACAATTAAATTAGTCAATGGATTTTTTTTAATAGCTCTAGTTTTGAAGCCCAAAACAGTAACTATGGCTTCCATCCATAGTTATGTTTCTTTTGTTTTTATGATGTAGCCAACTGAGGAAGTAAGTGAACTACTGGGAGAATATTTATTTACTAATGTAATATCATTCAAAAATATTTCAGCAATTGAATAGCCTCATAAAAATGAAATATTTCTAGTTTAATAACATTAGTTGGAATGTGAACATTGGAAAGTTCTGTCTGTTCTCAGACTCACAGCTAGGTGAATGTGCGCGAAATACAGATCTGCTTCTCAAACTGCTTAAGAATTATTGCTGTCTAACTTGATTTTAACAAAAAATCCTGCAACTCTACTAATGCCTTTCTAAGCTTACCCTACGTTGCAGTCTATTAGATACACTAGCATATTTAGGTCAAGGAAGAGAAATTAAGGGAAAAACAAGTTAAAGGGAAAAAAAAATGAGGATATATCTTAAGCAGCTGTTCCTTCATAAAAACTTGGTAAAACAAAATTGTGCAAGATTCATGAACTACTAGAAAGAAACAATGCATATGGCACTTGCAAACCCAAGTACATTTTCCTAGATGCTGACATAAGGCTGCTTTTAAAGTAGGAGCCAAATTATACCTACATTAAAGGAAATTTAAAGATCAAGGTGAATGGGCAGGGGGAATTAAGACTTAATATTGAAAACAACCAACTCAAAAAAAGTACCAGTGAACTGAACTGAACATTTTTTTTAATACTTTTTTTTTTTAATAAAATGAAAGTGATTGCAGATGAAGCAGTCAATGGGCATTAAGTTCAAACATAGCTTTAATAATGAAAGATTTTTAAGTTTGATCTAGTTCAGTGCATAAACAAGATATCCCTCGTCAAAGGGCAGAATTGTTGATTTTGTCAGCTACAAGGATTAATTGGTAGGGTATCTGCACAACAGAAACAAATGGTTACACTGATGACTGTGAATTGCAAACATCCTATATTATATATACAAAAACACACACATACACACACACACAGTTCAATGAAATGCAAACAGGAAGCTATGCGATTAAAATACACTTCCTTTGTTCACAGGAACAACAGTGAAGTTTATTAAAGCAATCTGTTATAACTCTTCCTCCTCCTTTTTCAGATTCTTCTTTCCAGGGATATAGTCCCTCTTTCCTTTTTGTTGGTGTTTCTTCCAGCTTGACAGCAATTTAACTGGCACTGCACCAGAAATACAAGTAGGGCAGTACAAGGTGTTCCTGAGTATGGCTTAGTCTGGTATAAACATCCTATATGAATTAGCCTTCAGGTATTGTAATTTAAATGTTCTTTGTGCCAACCACGGTAAAAATCTAAAGCTCACTATTAACCAGATATTACCATCCATGTGTATGTGCAACCTTTATTTTTTTGCTTTTTGTGTTTGGGCAGGTGGAGGGGTGAGTTGACAGATGGATTAAGGGAAAGGTAGAATGGAATGTTTATGTCCCTAGCTATTAAGAGCCATAAAATATGAATATTAGTCTTTTATTTACTAGGTATTGGTAACAGACCTCATAACAGACTTCTTAGTAAAACTTCCTCTTATGCTTTAAAATCTAAGCCACAGAAGAAAGTAGAATGGGGTTTTAAACACATGGAAATATTTTTCTTTTTAAGAATATGCACAATAGTTTATG
>NW_005841840.1:5578336-5598449 GCF_000455745.1 Alligator sinensis | reverse complement strand
CAGGAATGTTAGGTAAATGTGTAGGGCCAGATCTTCTGGTATTGGACTTTGACAATCTCATTAATATCAAGAGAGCTACAACCACCTACACAAGCTGCATGTAGTTGAAGATCTGGCCCTATATATAGTTTCCTATATAGTTTCCCCTATAGTTTCATTATCAAAGCTCATTCTCTATTCACTTGAACCCCTTTTTTGTGGCTTTGTAGTATTTTTTTTTTTTTAGACCTTGCTTTAAACTCTACATCTAGGATCAAGAAACTTATCAAACTCATTCAAATCAAAACCAAGTTATTGCATTGGGCAAATTTAATTGTGAGGTACTGTGATACCTGTTTGCTCATAACAGCAAATGCCAATTTCATTACTTTGAATCAAAACAATACTTCAGTGGCAGGAAAACCATTTCTTTATAGTAGGTAATTACACCAGACTGTTCCTATATAAACGTTAGATTATGTCAATAAAACACTTTAAAAAGTGGAACAGAACCAGTGCTTTTGACTTATGTCTATTTTGTTGTATACCTGGCTTGCTGTAAACTCATTTTTGCTTTGAATTTCAGACACCCTAAAAGAGTTGTTATTTCCTCCTGGATTTCTCATCTCATACTGATTTTATACAGCAACTTGTTTGTTTTCATTAGAGGGAACATTGGCTGAATCCAGGAGAAAAAGGGCAGCTGGTAGCAGAGCTGATTTCTGTCACTTCAAAGCCCAGGGGTGGGCAAATATTTGGGCCCAAGGGCCATACAGGGAGTTTTGCTGAGCTGTCAGGGGCTTGGTCAGCACCCCCAACCCCCTTTAGCAACACACCAAAACTCTCTATGGAGCTTTTGAAGGGTGGGGAGCAGTCTTTGAGAGTGCGAGGGGTGGGTAAGGGCAGGATCATGAGGTCAGGGTGTGGGGCAGTGACAGCTCAGGACTGGGTCCCAGGTGAAGCTGTGATTTGCTCCCTGCACGGCTGTACAAAGTGAGGGTATGAGGGGTGCATGTGTATATGTGTGGGGGAGGGGAAGGCTGCCTGGATGCTAGGTCCTGCGACTCAGCCAGAGATGAGGAGAGTGCAGGGGAGGGGTGGGGGAAGCATGCAACAGAGCTTGTCCAGGTGATGCGGTCCCTGGCTTCCCCTGCAGCGCTTCACATGAGGCCATGCCCTGCCCAGGGCAGCCTGCACCCACTGGCCTAGCCCGACACCCTGTTCCCTGTGCTGCTCTACGCCCTTTGCCTCCAGCAGGAGCTACCTGGCTGCCCACTCGCCCAGAGTGGCACAGCAGGGGCAGGAGCAGGAGGGAGGCAAGGGGAGCAGAGCAGAACCCAGCTGACTGCAGCCACACTGATAACAGCTCCACTGGAAGCTGTGTGCACTGGCTGGGGCCTGGCCTGGCCTGGCGGAGTTGTTTTGTTCCCCTTGCTTCCAGCTGCAGCTCCTCCTCCTGCTGCCCCACTCTGAGTCACAGGAGAGATTCAGCTGGGCAGCTCCTGCCTCAGTGAGCCAGGCTCTGGCTCCAGCTTCCAGCTGCACCCACTCCACCCACTTGCAGATGGCTGCTCATTGCACACACTTGCTTCTGTTATACTTGCAGAGGAGTTTTTGATAGAGATACATTTACATGGTAATGTGGGAAAGTTAGGGGAGAAGAAGGGGAAGGAGACAACCAATAAAAAGTTACACAACAAACTCTGACAGTCATGAATGTAGCCATTGGTGTATTGGTGAAATTTTCTGGAAAGCATGAGCTTAATCTTTTTAGTAAGGAGCTGTTCTAGCACTGGGGTACTGCTTGTCTGGATGTTGCCAGGACTATGGGCCCTTCTTTTCAAGAGACACTCTAATTTTTCACATCTCTGTCCACAGGCATTTCTCAGAAAGCTCTTTCCTCTTCCTCTGGGCTAGGGACAGAGGTTACACACAAACTGGTTTACGTGATCAGAAACCAGTTTAAACCTGTAACTGAACAGAAGTTCAGCAAATATAAACTAGTTTCCAAATGGCTGAACTCAGTTTAAGATAAACCTGAATGGATGTAGTATCAGTCTTAACTGATTTAGGTTAATCTGGTCTTATGGAACATGTCGCAGATCCTCTCCCAACTCAATTAGGTCACAGTCCCCCATATCCCAGGAGCCTGTGCAGGTGGGCAGGCTAGCCTCCGCCAGTGCTTCTCTGCTCCAGCCAGCTGGGCTGGCTCTGCCCCATGCTGTCACAGAGCAGGGCATGGGGGCAGGACATGGGGGAAAGGAGCCCCAACCTAGCCTGGGCTCCTCCCCCTTCAGCTGGGGCCGGTCCAACTGGGAGTGGCCCCATGCCACAGGGTCCTCCGTCTCCTCCAGGCCAGCTGCACAGCCCTGCCCCTTGACAGTCTCTGCCTCTGACCTGAAGCGGGGAGGCAGGAACAGAGCCCTCCTGCCACATGGCCCTGGCTCTGGGCCAGCATGGGAGGTGCCTGCGTGGTGGAGGGGCTTCCCCTGCCCTGCTACAGAACGCTCTTGTTCCTGCTGTCCAGCACAAGTTTCCGGGCTGCCTGCCATGTCTTGCCGGCTACAACTGGGACAGGGCTCTGGCACCAGGTGGCCCAGGGGGCTTACACCAGGCAGTGGCAGGGACAGGAGCACTCCATACAGAGAAGGATCAGGCTCCACTGCCTGACACAAGTCTCTCGGGCTGCCTGGCATGTCCCACTGGAGCCCAGTACCAGTGGCAGCCAGCAAGACATGCCCGGAGACCCAGGAGGCTTGCACTGGGCAGTGGAGCACGATCCTTACCTATATGGAGTGCTTCTATCCCCGCCACCAGTCACTGCAAGCCTCCTGGGTCACCCGACAGGTCCTGCCAGCTGCTGTTGGTGCCAGGCTCTAGAGGGACATGCTGGGAGGCCCAGGGGCTTGTGACAGGTGGTAAGACCTGGCCCTGCCCTTTATGGAGTGTCAACGTCCCTGCAGCCTGGTGCAAGCTCCCCATGCCATTCAGCACAGCCCTCCAGAGCCCAGGACCAGCAACAGCCAGCAGGACTCAGCGGGCAGCCCGGGGATGGGAATTACCCTTGCCCCCTTGCAGCTCAGGGGGATCGTAGGTCTGCTGGGGAAAACTCCCCAGAGGCATAGGGCTCTTTCCACATGGGCAGATGCCTGGCTCAGGGCCGGCAAGGGACAGAGGACTGTTTCTCTCCCTGTGGGGTGCACAGCAGGGTGTTGGGGGGAATGTGCCAGCCAGCCGATCAGGGATGGCCCAGTAATGGTTAGCAGGCTGGGAGGCATGCTATAGCACCCCCAGCCTTTTGGCCTGTGCCAGTGCAGGCCTCTGCCTGTCTTTCTCAACTCAGAAGTAAATGTCTATTCTGTTCGTTATCAGTTCAATCTACGCAGCTTAGGGAAACCTGCAAAGACTGAATTGATTCCATTTTGTCCTTTTTGACGGTCTGTACTTAGCCCTAATGACTGGAGGAAAACATGTCTAAGCTATCCTCTTTCCAGCTCTCAGAGAAATAGCTCATCCTCTCTGCTGCTAGGTAGATTATACTCATACTACTTCTCCCCGAAGCTGAAGTAGGACCTAGGTGCTAAGGTGATCAACACAGTCAAGATAATAGCACATGCAATATCAGAGCTTTAGGAGCTTTAGGATTAGGTAGGGGGTTTATGGATTGTTCATTTGGATTCATTTGCACCTAACCAGCACCTAAATTGTACTTCAGGTGTCTAAATGTCTTCTTTGGATCTCACCCATACTTCCTTAAAAACATTTTTAAGTGATTCACCTCATGTATCCTGAACAATGACATTCTGAAAACATCCTGACTGCCAGCTATTTCCTCACCTTTCATCCACTGGTGCCAAGCATACATCCTCACAGCTGATAAAAGTGAGTAGGAAGATGGTGGTCCCACCTTACCTTTGCTGGATAGGATCTAAATCTTTTTCTTTCCAGTCCACCCACGCAAAAAAATTTCATTCACAATGAGAGAAATTAATAGTTTCGATGTCTCATTCCAAGAGAAACTTAAAAGGTACGTCTGGGGTGATCGGCACCTTCGTCTTGCTATTTTGTGATCTTACGCAGTTCACCATTTTAAAACAATCTGTACATAAAAATACTGTAACTTGATTTTGAGCTAAATGCACCTTCAATAAATACTAAAGCAGGGGTAGGCAACCCCTGGCACAGGTGCCAGAGCTTGGTTTGTGAAGGCAATTTGCTTGGCACTCGTACCTCGGGGTCGATGGTGAGGAAAGGGCCACAACAAGGATCAGGCCTTTTGTGGCTCCCCCACCATCTGCCCCGGCACACCAACATCTTAGAAGTTGAGGTTGCAGGTGTTTTTGCACTCTGGCCAAAAACATTGCTGACCCCTGTACTAGAGTTATCTGTAAGGTTAGGTCTAAATAACTTTGGCCATGGACAAAACATTAATACTGTCCACCAAGCATCTCCTCTCACAAACTTACTTGAAAATACAAGCATCTGTCATGATATCCTAAAAGATGCAATTCAGAGTCTAATCTTAGGGAGTCAGAGATCTGTAAGATGCAGAACACTCTCAGCTTTAACTGACCTGAATGGGAGCACTCAGAATCTTCAGAATTGGGACATTACAACTGAAACTTTCCTGCTTCAAAACGAACCATCTGAGATTCAGATACTAGGGTGACTACAGGAGCAAGACATTTACAACCTTAAACCAAACGCAAAAATACATTTTCCCCATATATGAAGACTCATGGTGCAGGATATACAATGTAAAAGGGATCTTCTTTCCTATGATTCATCCACATTTTCCCTGAAATTTTTCTTTGTCTCCTCAACCAGTCTCAGCCTTGCATAATTTTTGACCACCGCATAGGCTTGATTCAGTGTCCAGATAAATTTAACTGAAGATTAAGAGCCCATTAGAAGATCGACCTGTTTCATAAAGCATTGCAAGTATAAAGACCACATCCCACTTTGTATCACTTTGTTCTTTATCCCAACCTCTCATATCTTTAGAGTGCTTCAAGGTAATCTCATTTGTTCAACTACTTCTACCCATTATCTGCTGTTGTGTTATTCACAACATAATCCTCTATTATTAGCAAGTTGGCTTCTTTCATATGGTTAGAAGGTATTTATTTAGAAGTTCAGGTTTAAAAATTTAAAAAATCCATCTAATTAAAATAAAATAGCTCTATATTTTGGAATGAATATTCAAACTGCTTGAGCGTGTGTGTTGCTGCAAAGTTTCTTTTTTGGCACCAAATTATCTTTCATGTGAGCCACAGTGAAACTTGGTTGGCATTTTGTTTTGCATGTTCTATGTTTACTCTGGGAGTTATTGGAAAGAGAGAAAGGTACTTTTTACATCAATTCCTCAGCTTCAACTGAGTACAAATGAAAGATTTATGTCTCTCTCTTGTTACTATTGTTTCCTATAAGCATAGAAACTGATATTCCATACAGATGATGCCAGCCATTTCTCTCACGCCATCAACTGCTCTTCATATATTTAAAAATAAACAGTCTCAAACTCATTTTTCATAAACGTATCTGTCCAAAGGAGACATCATTGTTATCATTTCTAACCAGATCTAAGTTAAAACAATCCATGTGCCACTTAAAGTGCTGCTCACTGTCTTCTTTGCAGCTGTTGCCTTCTAAATTTAAATAGGTGTGTTCTTTTGTGTTGGGGCTCAGGTACTTATGGCAACTGCCTTGCCCTTTGATTTTTGCCCCTTATTTATCTAACTCATTTCTTAAATGTTATTTTAATTGCAGAAACTATGGTCTCTGTCCCCACTGTTCTCTACCCACAGATCAAATTCCAAGGACTGAAACTTCAGGTAACTTCTTTCCTTATTTAGGCTGTGAAGAAAAGTGGTAAGTTCATTTTTTTTCCAAATTCAATCCTACAGAAAACATCCTTCTTGATAGTTGTAAAAGTAGTAGTTCCTCCTTCTGTATGCCAATATGTGTTCCAGCTATGTCCCCGCTTCTTTGAGACTACATAATTTCAGTATTACAGAACAAGTAAAATGCTAGCAGGTATTTTGTTTTTACTTGCACTAGTGCTTTGGAGGCTTCAGCTGCTTGTATTTTCTATACAAATACAGTGCTGTAAGAGTGATGTTGTAGCTGTGATGGTCCAGAAATTATGTGAGAAGCAAGGATTTCTTAGGGTGATATCTTTTATTGGACCAACTATGTAGCTGGGATAAAGTTAGACTAGAGAAAATAGGAAATGATTAAGAAAATCTTGTTTGAACCATGTCTGAACAGGAGAGTAAGTTCTTATTAAGGCCTGTTATATATTTCAAGACTTCTATAAAAAAGTGGCTATACTGAGGGAAATTCATGGAAGAAAATGAGTGAGATTTAAGGAACTTAGGTTAACTAGCAGGAGATTTTTAAAAAATAGTTATGGGTTCTGACTTTAAAAAGTTGGTTTTGATTGCCGGAAGTATAGTTAAAAATAAATCATATAAACTACTGAAAGTTGTGCCTAGAACACCTTGGTCTGAGGCATTAGAATGAAAAGCACCCTAGGAAATGCTATGACTAAATTGCCATACAAGTATAATATAGTGATTTTTTTTTCTAAACAGAACTTTTAGGAACTTTGGAAAGCTAGCCTAAAACTTTGCTGATGTATATCACATTAACAGAGAAACACCAAAAAATGGTTTATAAACACACATTCTTTTGTAACTAGGGATGCTGTTACATTAACCCTTGTTAAAAAGTAAAAATGCTGAAAATAACTTTGTGAAAGATTAGGTCATTTAAGATCCTTTTTTGCTTTTTTATTAGATCCAATGAGTACTTCTCAATTACTCCTCCCTGATACTACTAGAAGTTTCAGGGATGGCAAGATGGGAATAGCATAAGCGCTGGGTCTCATTGTTTCCTATGGCTTTGTTGTGTCCAGGGGCAGCAGCCCTGAGGATCTTTAACAGAACTTCCTAGAAGAGAACTGTGATTGAAGGGACCAACTCCCCACCAGAAATACAAAGAATCAAGGGAGACAATAGGTCAACCTAAGAACATGACAAGGCAGATAGCTGTTTACTACAGACCTTTCATGAGAGAAGACAGACCTACCTTGTGAATGACTTGGTCCTAGCAGCTGCATGAAAAATTTGCCTGTGTTCTTGAGAGGAGGAATTGGGTGGGGGAGGAGGGAAGAAGCCAGAGAAGTCTCTTTGGGGAGGGAGGGAGAGAGGGAGGGAATGCTTTTCTGTGTTGACCTCAAGATAGGTTTGGTTCCTGACTCCTAGAAGGCTTTATTCTTCTTCTAACCATCCTTGGCATGGGAGAGGAAGCCAATCTTACTATTTAAAAAAAGTTCTAAGAATGACTTTATACCACTTATACTTTAAGCTATATCCATATGAGTTCACTTGAGACAATGTAGGAGCTACAAGCGCATATATAGTGAGCATAAACATGAGGGTGCACTAGGGAATGACATAAGAGGTTAAGGTCATTTTTTAAACCAAACTTCTCCACAACTTAGGAGTGCTCAGATACAGGGTTTGGCTTAGACCCATACTGCTGAGTTACTAAATACTTAACGTATGACTGACCCCCCAAGGGTGTTTTTTGATTTTTGCACTTCACTTATAAGGGGAAGGAAGAAACTTCACAATTCACTTGTGGTTCTTGCTCTCACAAGTTATGTCCCCCTCCTTTCACTGTAAAGCTGTAAAAATAAATACATTTTGTTCTCTCTCTTTATATATCTGTTATATATTCACTAAGAGGTACAAGTTGTAAGTGGTAAGAAAAAGATATGAAAAATGCCAAGCATGAAGCTCATATGCATGCTAAACTCTTTTACTTGCTTCTTATTTAGCTCATTTTTGGATAGTGCAAGACACCTCTATGAGACGTTCCCTATTTATTCAGCATATAACAGTCATAAAAACAAGTATTTCCCATTTTATCAGTAAACAAAGGATAGAACAGTGGATATGGGAACTTGCCATTCAGCAGCGGAAACTATTTGTAAAGCTGGGAAACTGGAGACACCAGGAAGAAAAGGCTTAATGAAACAGGGCACTGTCTGTGCCAACCGTCAGATTTTTAACATATACTTCCAAGTAACACTCACTGAGAAGTTCTCTCTGTACTGCTCTGTCACAATTGCAACACTTCTTTGAATGATGCAAAAGAAAGATAATATGATCATAACTCATGTTATGATAAATGCTACTGTAAAACAGTTTATTCCTGCTACTAGTCTGTAGATGCAATCAGTGATTGATTAACTAATTTAAGGTTTGATTTCATATAAAGCCACAGCCAGGGGACTGTTTCTTTTCTGTAATCATCAGCTAAATTAGAGGAACTTTCCATTACTGCTTTAGATGAGCTAGATCTAACAGGATCTCCCCAGAAATGTTTTCAATTAAACTATCCTTTCTCCAGCACCTGCAGTCTGGAAAGAGGGTAGTTTAAAATACATATTTCTTAATTGTCTTTAACCTTTTCAGAGGCTTAAAATTTAGACAAATTTGGATGAATTCTCACAAGAATGGCAAATGTGATATCACTGACAGCAAAGTGATGATGTCAAGTCTGCTCCAAAGCATGGAGTTCCCCAACAAAAAGGTTGTAACATTTTTTTTTAAACAGAGGAAAACAACATATTTTTCCTGGTCTTATTCTCAGGCAAACCTCTAGCAAGGACAATTTTAGCCTGAACAATCAAAAGGAAATGAAAATGAGATCCTATAATAGAAAGTTTTAGGTAACCTTAACTACAGATTGCCTACAGTGCTAGTTGTGTCTATAAAACCACAACTGCAGTGCTAGTTATGCCTATAATAACAGTGTTAGTAGTGTCTACTTACAGGTGGCTGACACTTTGCATCATTAGACTCTGACCCCTCCAACACCACAATCACTAAGCACCTCAATAAATAAACCTGGTACTTTTAATATAGATAAATATAAACAAACCTGGTATATTTAATATATTCATCCCCTCCCTTGAATCCCAGACATCAAATAAGGCATTTTAAGGGGAAATAAAAAATTCTTCCTGAACACTGTACATGACTGGCAGGAGCATGGGATTAATACAGTATAATACAGTGCAATGAGTATTGTACACATATGAATAATTCAGGGACAGGACGAACAAGGAAAGGAAATCTAATCCAGGATGAGCTATCACAACTACTAAGCCTAGCAATTGCACAAACACTACTGTAGTATGCCCTATAATAAACCTAAGAATTTCTTCAAAGCACAAACTCATAATATGTACCTTGGGATACGTCAAGCCCATCACCCCAGCGCAGAACTGCAACACTCAACGTCCTCTGTCTTGTACTGAGACTACTTTTTATAGTTTTAGTCTTAGCCTCCAAATCTGACCCCTTTGTGGAAAGATATTTTCTAGAAAGAAAATGTGTAATGTTCCCTCAAAGAATTCCCCACATTGTTTTGTAGTTCTTTGTCCTTTACATAGAATAGGCTAATGATCATACCTCCAAATAGGAAGGATCTTCAGAGATCAGCAGAGTTCAACTGTTCAGAGGACCCATACCTTCTCACCACTTTTGTCACTTTTCACTGTCTCTCCCACAATATAATTTCAATGGGGTCATCTTACCTCTGCTCTCCTTTTAACCAGAGCTATTCTTGAAACTGCTCCTGGAATACCGACTTCATGTTGGATTATCTTTTCTGGCAAATCACCAAGGAAGTGCACATAAAGAAAGGGCATTGTATTCTCACATATATTTGCCTTCACAATTTCCTTCACTTAAGTGAATTGATCTTAATTAAAGTTGTAATATTTTTTTCAAAAATAGCTCTATGTTTTCACTCCTGAGCCATTTGGAGAATAGAAATTATTTTACCTCTGCTCCTGAATACTTGTGAGTGTGCAGAACGAGCTCCTTCAAGCAGACTTCATCACTGATGGGCATCGATTGAAACTGAAGTTTAAAAATCTCTTGACGAGTGGTTTCATCTGGCAAGGGGATGTAGATGATTCTGTCAAGTCGTCCAGGTCTCATCAAAGCCTGTAATGAGAACAGCATACAAGATCAGACAACAAAATATGGAACAAGTTAACAATAAGATAATTTCTCTCTTCCCCACTAACAGTTAGGTCATAAATAGTGTTATTCTCAGATGTTAGAGCTTTCCAGTAAATGAAAAGAAACTGATTCTGGCTATTGAAATTATATGAATTGGCATTTTTAAGAAGGAGAACATTTTGTTAAAAATTTCAGACTTATTTCATTGAAAGCTGGAAAGTTAAAACTTAGTTTATGAGCCAATGTCTTTTTTCCCCAAATCTCCCCTTCACTTAAGAGTGTAAAATTTCTAAGCTGAATAATGGCCCAAATTCTGAGACCCTCATTCAGGCAAAATTCATATGGGAGGCAATGGGAATTTTGTCTGCGTAAGGACCTGTGCATTGTGTTATAAGGAAATCAAAAAATATTTTGGAAGCCAACTCTTTAAACATTTGAGATGAAAGGGAATCAGTTCTATGTTTTTGGAAAAGTCTTCCATATTTTTGGAAATTGTTTATTTTTTTAAAAAGTTTCATTAGCTCATAAAGAACATCCATTTCAGGGAAACATACAACCCAAGTGCATGCAAATACTATTTAAAATACATTTTTAACTGAACCATGTTTATAAGTTTCAGTATGTAACCTAAATTGTTTTTATGTTATGGTTCTCCCTTGGGCAGTGTGGTTTGAGTTCCAGATGACTAGAGATACTGCACGGTTGTCCTGGGCTGTCAGCCAGTAAGTCTTTTCCCAGCCTAATCATGTCAGTGAAAGTCATAGTGAAAAAATAGTAGGAAAGAGCCTTCCTTCCTACACAGCATTGATCAAGTTAACACCCTTCCTAGAGTTTCTTTAAAAAGACTGCTATGATGCTTCAGGCTGAAAAAATGTATCCTGAATGTTAAGAGATGTCCTGTTATTTTTAAAACAAACCATGACAATTCTCAACTATAGAAAGTGTACTAGAGTACATTTTACTCCATCTAGCTATCCACAGGAGCACCCATGGCTTCACTTGGGGACTCAACAAGCTAAAGAGACAATGCTGCATGTTTTATACTCCAGCATCTAAATCATTTATATTAGAACACTGCCATGTTCTGCCAACACATTTGAAAGAAGAACGTGCATATTTCATGACTAGGCTGCGAGGGGTAGGCATCATACTGCAACTGTATTTCATCTATTCCTAAGAAAATGCCTATAACTAATCCTATCACCTACCGAAAACAGAGAATGTTCATACAAGTACAATGGTGTACTTCACTTAAATCAGGGCAGACTTAAATTAGGAAGCCTACTTAATTAGGACATTTCCTAGGAAGACAATTTAGCTGAAAGCTCAATGCTGCTGATATGGTTAGTAAAATCTTCTGGCTTCAAGGAGATTCAGTCATCTGGTACCAACTAGGAAAGTGGTACTAATTTAGTAGATGTTAAGAGTTACGAACTCAAAAGGATGACAAAGCCAGTAGGGAAATACAGATTGCCCGAGCAAAGGACTAACATAGGAGGGATGGGGAGTGAGGAGGGGAATGCAACTAGGTTACAGAAAATACAATGATAGCCAACTAAGGCACTAAATTCTAAGATCTGGTATTTTAAAAAAGGAGAACTATTCCACAAAGTTCAAAATGGAATACAGAGACTATAACATTTTTCACTTGGTCTTCATAGAATGCTTGAATGGTTGTGTTTTCTACAGGTTCACAATTAGTCAAAGAAACCTTGACCTTTGAGGCCCATATGACATGTGCAGCTAGGGCCTACCAGCTTTTGTGGCCAACAACATAGCATCATGTCTGGCTGCCTTTGACACCCATAGCCTGAATGACTGTGCTAGACTGATTGAGGTAGACTTCGGCACAAGTCTAGGGCTTGATCTTAGGCTTCTGGAGCTGCAATGAAATCTCTTAAGTGCTCCATCACTCCTAAATGGTGACTCAAGCAAAAAATACTAACATGTTTTGGTAAACTCTTTACCATATTTTCTTCTCAAAAGGGAAAGTATTGTTAAATTTGTATTTTTGTAGTGCTTAAAGGCCTCAGCTAGGACAGAGCCCCATTGTGCTAAGAAGCATACAAAAGTGAAAGCCAGTTTGAGCTCTGAAGAACTGGCAACTTAAACAGACAAGACAGACAAATGGCAGTGCTGCTGTAATCCCTGTTTTAGAGAGGAGGAACTGTGTTACAGTCAAATTGTGTTACAGTGATTAACAGTCAAAATCTTTTCTGCATTTTTTCTCTGCGTGAGACCACAGGAGTAGGTGACACCCATAGAGTACATCCTCCAAATCTGAGGCTTGAAATTCTACCCCGATCTCCTAATCTCAGCTCATATCATCCCTAAACTACAAAAAATAGCTCTGTGGCAAAAGGTTTTTCAGTATTGAGCCCTGATTTCAGAAGAATGAAGGCCTGAAAAGGCAGGTTCTTACTACCTCTGCACGTTATGAGACGGGGGCTATTAATCTCACTTACCTCCCAAAATCTTACTTTATCCAGTATCACGTTCCAAAAAAATCACCTATCCAGCTGACTGGGAATATAGAGCACAAACTTAAAGCCTCGTTACATAGTTGGAACCGTACTTGCATATGAGAAAGAAGAAAAGGGCCACGGACATGTGATCATTTCTACTGATAAGAATTTCTCTGAAACTGTTACTGGTAGAAAAATAGCCCAGGAGCTGGAGTGTACATGCATTCCAGTCTTCTGGATGGGGACCTACACAGGCAAGCACTCCACCCAGGTACCGCTAGAGGGCTGCTTTCTGGCCACCCCCATCCTTATGGGAGCCCGTTAATTGATAACCTATTCCGTCCCCAACCTGGGAGGGGGACAGAGTGCTAATATGCAGCCTCCCAGCTTTTGAATAGCCTTGTGTTCAGCAATGCAAGGATTGAGGGGTAGAGACAGCCTTCCTGACCCTGTCTCCTGTCTCCTTGGCATTTAAAGCCCATGGTCATGAGCTGTGGTGGAGGGGGAAGAGGGCTGTGATTTAAAGCCTGTGAGGCTGAGAACTGGGGCAGGGATAGCTTCCCCAACCTGAGTTCCCAAACCCAGGAGCTATGACATCTTTGCCTGTGCCACTCAGCTGGGCAGTGGGGGCAGCAAGAGAAAGCTGGACAGGGCTAGCAATTAGGTTTGGGAACAGACTCCCAGAGGCTGGGTCCAAATCCTGAGTGCTTTGCAATTCCTACCCCTGCTGACCCACTGGACAGCAGGGCGGGGATAGCAAGGGGAAGCTGACAGCCGCCAGCTTTGAATATGCTGCACGAGGGATAGCTTCCCCGTGCAATTTAAGAACCAATGCCCACAGACCCCAATAGCAGAATTGAGGGAACACAGGGCCGAACCACCCACCCCTGACTAAATGCTAAGGGGTTATATACTGAACATCACTGCTTTTGTTAAAAGCAACACAATTCGTGGATGCGAATGGTGAAATTTACTTTACGACACATCTGTGAATTCTCATGAGACATCAAATATATCCAAAGTATAAATTCATTAGTTTGGTGGGCAGAGAAGCAGGAGTGCTTCTATGTCCTACTATGAAATTTTCATCCAGATTCCCAATGTCATTTACAAGTATAATTTGAAACTGATGGCATAATGATTAAAAAGCCTGTATCTCTTCACTCCCTGGCCTGCTTTTCCTCTATTACATGAGGTTCTCATATTGTGCTTCGCCGACCAAGCTCCATTCAGGTGGTCCGCAGAAAGCTTGTGGAACAATCGAGAATATCTGTACTTGGCCCTGCGCTTGATTTATTTTTTCTGATGACGGAGATTAAGTGGTCCGCCGAGACCCTCAGCAATTTTCAAGTGGTCCAAGAAAAAAAAGTTTGAGAACCACTGCTCTATAAGATTATCTTTCCCCACTACTAAATCTTGATAATCCCTCTCATTTTATTTTTTTAAACTCTATAATCTGCTCAGCAATAACACAGGCTTAAGGCTGGGACACTTCTTGAAGCCATTCTTATGGTAAAACATGATCAGTGGTTACACTGTGTTCTATACAAAGCTAACTCAATGTCACATGCAAATCTTTACAATAGAAAGTATCTACATATATGTTTAATATAGTTCAGCAGTCCATTGGAAGGGAATGATTACTTACCCTATAGCAACTGTGGAAGTAAAATATTTCTGTCACAGATTACTATTATTCTGAATTGCCTATACAATGATTTTTTTTCTATTTGTAAGAGTACAAAGAGACTCCTACTCTGCAAAGAAAAGTCCTTAAACAGTATACAGCAGTCTCCATGAGTCTTCTTCATCTGCCCAATATCCAGTTTGTCAGATGCAACAACTATGCATGCTGTGGTGCAGTATCGGACTGGGATTCTGTGGGCATGTCTACAGTATATGTTTACTGCAGCTGTTGCCCTGTGAGGTCAGGCCAATTCTCAGGATCTCAATATTGCGCTGTTAGACAGGAGGGTGTGACACAATTGCACATATACAAACACACAAATCAATTAGGTGCATACACACACACACACACTACCAGCTCAGGCACATACGCATCCAAACCAGCCTAGGCACATGCATACCTATCACCAATTCAAGCACATACACTATACACCCCAAAAGTTAAACACAGATCACTAATTTGTATATCATGCATACACTGACATACATATATATATATATACACACACACACACACACACTCACCAGTTCACACACATACAACCCACCTACATATACACACAGGTAAGTTCCTAACTTGGATGGTACAGTGTGTGTGTGTGTGTGTGTGTGCACGCATGCGTGTGTGCTTGGGGTACCTGGGATACTTGGGGGAAGGTTCAGATGAGAGAGAGAGAAAGAGTTAAAGTGTAGGGAGTGAAAGTTGCCAGAACCAGGATTAGAACCAGTGGACTATAGAGAAGCTGGCTGAGGAATTGAGTCTTGGGTTTACTTAAGGTAACTACTTTGTAGTTTAGGGATGATACGAGCTGAGATTTATCAGCTCATAAGGGTTTAATCTCCCCCCACAATATCTCAGCTGTCTGCCTCAGTTCCAGGCTGGAAAGGGGTCCTTGTCCAGTAGGTGTTGTCCAGAGTGGGGTCGCCGGCAGGGCCTCTGGGTGGATAGGTGGTGTGGCATGGTGCTGGTCCAGATGGAGAGGGCGTCCCACTGGGTCTGTCTTCACTGCCCCTTTTTATAGGGGCAGACCTTGTGTGACCCTAGTGACAGGAGGCATGCCCAGGCAAGGGTCAGACCCTGGCGTACTGAGCATGTGTGCTCCATGCAGGGATGTGTAGTTTCGGGTGTCTGTAATGGTGGGGTACAATGGTTGAGTTGCTGGTTCTGCAGGGTCTTTTGCCTTTCAAATACTGGATTCTTGTCTCTGTTCCTGGGTGAGGTCCGTGGCTCGTGGACAAATCAATGCGTCGTGATGGCCTGGTCGTTACAGGTCATTCAGTAGAGGCCTGCTACCATTGTATTTCAATCATTCCCAATCACTCTCATTCATCCGGGAACCAATTTACATGGGAGGGGTACATGAATCACACAGTTGCAACACAGGGGATGCCTGGGCAGAGGACACAAGACGGAGGCTTGACATCCAAAATGGAAACTTGACATGACTTATGCTAACTTACATGTATAGGCCTAAAACAGTAATTACACAATATAAAGCAGTACAAACATAATAATTATCACTTATAAAACAGTGGGTATCGATATCAAAATAGCAGGAAACTTATTTGCAAAGAGGGGAGAGAAAAATAAAACTTACTAGCTAAAATAAAATGTTAAAGCTTATCCAACATCTTAGCTTACTTATACTTATCTATAGGGAACAGAGAGGGAGAGAAAAAGTCAGAAATGGTTGGGGAAGGGGAGGGAATGCATTTTAAAATAAACAAAAAAAGAAAAACTGGGGGTTTTGCTACACAGTTGCCTATTTAGCTCTGCAGTAAATGTGTTGGCCGGCATCTACATGTGCAGCCCTATTAGCCTCCAGGAAACTAATAAACTCCCAAGTAGGTTAGTACTTGTAAATACAAGTACTATCCTGCTGCAGAGTATTTTTGTTCGCGGCAACACATGTGCAGACTTTGATCTGGCTGGCTGGGGCAGAAGGGTGCTTCAGTGTGGGGGCTGCCTGCTTGATAGCCCCACACTGACGCACCCTTGTGCCCCAGCTAGCACCTCCACAGCACGTTGAGCTGGGTCAAAGCAGCCCCAGGCTGGCAGGCTGACCCTGAGCCCCCTGCCAACTGGGCTGCTTCAACCAAGCTCCATGTTCTGTAGTCCCAGGTTCGTATGTAAACCATGGCACCAGGAGCAATACAGTCTGGTCTGGCGTGATATGTACCAGAGTTTATTGGTGTGTATTAATATTCACGTGTAGATGCAGCCTGTGTTATTAGGTCTGGACAAGACAGAAGGCAAATGAAGACCAAGGAATCTTTGCAGCAGATCTGATAACCAAATATATCCACCTTTATGGAGTTATCACAACTACTGAGCCATCTCATTTTTTATATTATTCTGGATGTAGCAGGGCACTAAGGTGCCTGCTACTGAGAGAGCCAAGATAATCCCTCAGGTGCCGGTTGCTGAGGCAACTAGTGGGCAATAATGACCCACACCTGCCTAGCCAGCTGATGAGAAGGGGCAGGGCCTGGCTCCTATATAAAGCATAGGCAGGAAGCCAGAGGCAGTGCCCTGCCAGCAACCATAGAGGAAGGAGCTCCCCAAGTAAGGATGTGAGGAGAAGCCTGATACAGGAGCAGCATATAACATGGCTGGGAGACAAAGGGTCACTGGTAGGAGAGAATGTTGTTATGGCTGGACGGCTTCAGTTTGAGTTATAGCCGGAGCGCTAGTATTTTGTGTTGCTGTTTGTTTATCACCGGTGGTTTGGGTGAGGCTATAAGGGGATGGAGGAGGTCTCATAGGGGACTCACGGTAGTGTGAGGACCCCAGCCCCAGTGAGGGCACAGTGTTCAGGATGCATAGACCCCAGCCCCAGAGAGGGGCGGTTGACATGCCCCAGAGAAGGGGGCGTTGTGGAAAAGCCCCAGTGTGGGTGTGGTGAGCCTTGAAAAGGGGGCGGCGTAAGTGAGAAGGCCCGAGAGACAGGGCGGCGTAAGTGAGAAGGCCTGTGCAGGTGTGGTGAGCCCCGGAGAAGGGCAGCGTTACTGCGGAGCCCCAGTGTGGGCGTGGTGGGCCCTGGAGAAGGGCAGTGTTATTGAGAAGGCCCGAGAGAAGGGCGGTGTTATTGAGAAGGCCCTGAGATGAGGCAGCATTATAGAGAGAGCCTGGAGAGAAGGGCGGCTGTACTGGGAGAGAGAGCCCCGGAGAGCGGGCGCAGAGAGAGAAAGAGAGTAAGAGACGGGGCTGCGGACAGCCCGAGGGCTAGATAGGGCGCAAAGATAGAGAGAGGGACAGAACAACGTCCATTACATCTGCGAGGCTTGGGGCGTGGTATTGGGGATGGTAGGAGCCATGCATAGCCCATAGGGCTGGGGGCGTACGGAACACCTGGGACAAGAGAACCGTGACCAAGAAGAAGGAAGGCAGCCTCCCTATAAAAATTAATAAAATCAAAGACGTGGCGGGCGAGAATCAGAGGGTGCAAGACGACAGCTTGGCACAGTAAAGGAGGCGACTGGGGAGAACACGGAGACCCTGATGTCCCTCCTGTTACACTGGAAATCAGGGGGGATGGGTGGAAATACATTTTTAACACTTGGTTGTATCCATCATGGCGAGCAAGACTATGGTGGGCATCCTCCACTGACAGAATATCAGCTGTGAAATGGATTTCCACTTATTGGTTAGCCAATTTCTGCTCAGAAAGTCCACTAGGCTATCGCTGATCACTAGAAAATGTAGAGCCAGAGATATCACCCCATGCTGATGACACTATAAACTACCAGGAAGTTGGTGAACCGCCTCAGTGAGACTGAGGGACAAAACCTTATCTTGATGTTGAGCCGCATTATGAATATCGGGTATTTCTTACGGGCCAAATGAACAGCAATATGGCACTGTGCATCTGACAAGTCAAGAGTGGGAGCAAGAAAGATTGTCTTGAACCTGACAGTATATAAGTTGACAAGTTTCCTTAGCTCCTGGATGAAGTTCCCTTTTTTCTATCTGGAATGAGTAAATATTGGGAGTAGAGGCTTTTGCCCTGAACAGAGAAGGGGAAAGGTTATATGTAGGGGACACAGAGTGGAATTCCATGGAGTAGCCATGGGCACTGAACTCCAATGTCTATCTGCCTAATGTCCAGATACACTATACCTCAGGGTTTAATAATACCTCATTAATAAAGAAGGTCATCCTGGCTATACAAGAAGCTGACAATGTTAAACAGCTTGTGGGACAATTTGGATACGAATAAAATGGCATTGTTTAGAATACCAACATGAAGAAGAATTTCTGGAATGCCCTAAGGTTGTCTAATGCTAATACCAGTGCTGAGAACCTTGCTTCATCCACTGACACTAGACAGGGAACCATAGGTGAGATGTGGCATTGGTGTAGTTGTGCCCCTGGATCCTGGCCTTCTTGACACACTGGCATTGGATATCTAACTAGGAGGCCACTGGAGTTGGAGACTTCCTTCTGAAAGCCTGTGAGGGAGGTTCCCAGAACTCCCCACTAGAACCATCTTCTACTATTCTCTAAAGTATCCTTTATAGATATGGGTGACCTTCAGGCTGTTGACTGGACCAATGCCAGTCTTGACAGCTAGTTTCTGTAGAAGTGTGTAAGTCTCTGGGGGTACTGAAGTGTGTTTCTCTGCTAGACAACAGGCAACAGGTTTGCCCCAGTAATGTTAAGGACTTTGTCCCTTGTCCCTAACCTCTATAATGTATATTTTTTATGTAATTAGGGAAAGTAATTCAGGGGGAAAATGCTTAAAATCGTAACACTCAGGCAAATTACTTATGGTTCCTGCTAAGAACAGAAGTACTAATTCCTAAACTAAAATTAACCTTAGGGGTTCATTAATTTTTTTAAGCATCTGTCATTAGTTAGCTTGTTAGAATAATGTTTAGCCACAGCAAGAAGTATATTGTCAGGCAAAGCAGAATTAAAAAGACACTGCCAGTAGTATGCTAATTAGATAAGCAGAGAGGTTTTTGTGAAACTGGAACATAAAAGCTTAGCCACTTATACATTTCTACTGCCACAGCCTACTGACATTTTTCTGACTAAATCCTAGAGCAACTCAGTTCCTCTGTACTACATACAACCTGACATTTGAAAAAAATAATATTATACTGGAAGTCCAGCAAAATTTGACATAATTTTTCTCTAGCAAAATGAAGACTTCACAAGTAGAAACAGTAGACAATAGAAATTAGCTCAGAAAATTGGTACTGAATGTTCCCTGTTGCGATAAATCTTCACAAATGGAAATGTGCTTTTATACTAAATAGGGATATTTTTACTTTAAATAAAACCCCTTAATGCAGAAACTATAGAACGTTTCAAAAGGTAGTTTAGTTCAGTCTCAGGAGTCCCTTGTGATCAGACCTGAAACAATAAGAAGAGAACTGGAAGGAACAGAACAATGATTCAACTCTTCAAATCTAAATCAAGATGATCTATAACTGAAGCCACTACCAACAAAACAGTCTTGAAAACTATGGTACCATGCATCATGAATTCTAAATTTATTAATGTAATTATTCAACTTTCATCACCACGGTATGAGATTCTTTAAAGTAATTATAAACAAGCACCCTGTAGTCAATACAAAAAAGCTTCATTGTCTGATAGTTTGTGGTATCTTTTCTGTTTCTTTATTTGTAGAGGAAATACTCTGAATGAAGAAACTATCAAAGTAAAACAAAGTTGAAAAAAATCAAATTAGTTTTTTTAGTTCACTGTCCTTCCTGTCTTTTGCTGGTGTGAATCCCATAACCTAAATCCAGTTCCTGTAAAAGTGCCATTTCTACAATCAAGAGCCTCCCCCTGGTCAACTGACAATTTCATTGTTGTGCTAGAAAGTAGCTGGTCATGGTCACAAAAGACCAATCCATGAAACACTTTGCTTATAATGATAGAAACCTTGAGCTGGAAATTGCATTCAATGGAAGCAGATTTGT